>NC_053394.1:63824316-63901411 GCF_905171765.1 Bufo bufo
AGATTCAAGGTGCTGATAGTGTCATTCTGAAAAACTTAACACACACGCTACCGTGCAGATACAAGTCTAATTCTGTGATTAAAGGTATATCTGTCACACAGAGCGTAAAAAATAGGCCTCACATTTATATTCAACCAAATCTGTACTGTTTTAGCTGGTCAAATTATTTGTAGTGACCGTAAAAGCACAGTTTTTGTTCTGGGTTGAAAAACTATTCACAAATTTGCCATTCTCAAAATTAGTAGTTTCTGCTATATCAGGCCTACTTTAAATCTATCCCAAAAAGGATATCTTAGATTCAAGGTGCTGATAGTGTCATTCTGAAAAACTTAACACACACGCTACCGTGCAGATACAAGTCTAATTCTGTGATTAAAGGTATATCTGTCACACAGCGGGTAAAAAATAGGCCTCACATTTATTTTCAACCAAATCTGTCGTTACTGCTGTGCCTGTATTAGTGTAATACGGTACCTAAATAGATAGCCAGACAGTGTTACGTGTCTGTAAAAAAAGGCCTGAATTTTAATTCAATACATTGGCCCGAATAATATTTTTCTTATTGTGGTGAACGGTAACAATGAGGAAAACAACTAGTAAGGGACGCGGACGTGGACATGGTCGTGGTGGTGTTAGTGGACCCTCTGGTGCTGGGAGAGGACGTGGCCGTTCTGCCACAGCCACACGTCCTAGTGTACCAACTACCTCAGGTCCCAGTAGCCGCCAGAATTTACAGGGATATTTGGTGGGGCCCAATGCCGTTCTAAGGATGGTAAGGCCTGAGCAGGTACAGGCATTAGTCAATTGGGTGGCCGACAGTACATCCAGCACGTTCACATTATCTCCCACCCAGTCTTCTGCAGAAAGCGCACAGATGGCGCATGAAAACCAAGCCCATCAGTCTGTCACATCACCCCCATGCATATCAGGGAAACTGTCTGAGCCTCAAGTTATGCAGCAGTCTCTTATGCTGTTTGAAGACTCTGCTGCCAGGGTTTCCCAAGGGCATCCACCTAGCCCTTCCCCAGGGGTGGAAAAGATAGAATGCACTAACGCACAACCACTTATCTTTCCTGATGATGATGACATGGGAATACCACCTCAGCACGTCTCTGATGATGACGAAACACAGGTGCCAACTGCTGCGTCTTTCTGCAGTGTGCAGACTGAACAGGAGGTCAGGGATCAAGACTGGGTGGAAGACGATGCAGGGGACGATGAGGTCCTAGACCCCACATGGAATGAAGGTCGTGTCACTGACTTTCACAGTTCGGAGGAAGAGGCAGTGGTGAGACCGAGCCAACAGCGTAGCAAAAGACAAAGAGGGAGCAGTGGGCAAAATCAGAACACCCGCCGCCAAGAGACTCCGCATGCTACTGACCGCCGCCATCTGGGACCGAGCACCCCAAAGGCAGCTTCAAGGAGTTCCCTGGCATGGCACTTCTTTAAACAATGTGCTGACGACAAGACCCGAGTGGTTTGCACGCTGTGCCATCAGAGCCTGAAGCGAGGCATTAACGTTCTGAACCTTAGCACAACCTGCATGACCAGGCACCTGCATGCAAAGCATGAACTGCAGTGGAGTAAACACCTTAAAAACAAAGAAGTCACTCAGGCTCCCCCTGCTACCTCTTCTGCTGCTGCCGCCTCGGCCTCTTCTGCTGCTGCTGCCGCCTCTTCCTCCGCCTCTGGAGGAACGTTGGCACCTGCCGCCCAACAAACATGGGATGTACCACCAACACCACCACCTGCGTCACCAAGCATCTCAACCATGTCACACGGCATCGTTCAGCTCTCCATCTCACAAACATTTGAGAGAAAGCGTAAATTCCCACCTAGCCACCCTCGATCCCTGGCCCTGAATGCCAGCATTTCTAAACTACTGGCCTATGAAATGCTGTCATTTAGGCTGGTGGACACAGACAGCTTCAAACAGCTCATGTCGCTTGCTGTCCCAAAGTATGTTGTTCCCAGCCGGCACTACTTCTCCAAGAGAGCCGTGCCTTCCCTGCACAAACAAGTGTCCGATAAAATCAAGTGTGCACTGCGCAACGCCATCTGTGGCAAGGTCCACCTAACCACAGATACGTGGACCAGTAAGCACGGCCAGGGACGCTATATCTCCCTAACTGCACACTGGGTAAATGTAGTGGCGGCTGGGCCCCAGGCGGAGAGCTGTTTGGCGCACGTCCTTCCGCCGCCAAGGATCGCAGGGCAACATTCTTTGCCTCCTGTCTCCTCCTCCTCCTACTCAGCTTCCTCCTCCTCTTCTTCCACCTGCTCATCCAGTCAGCCACACACCTTCACCACCAACTTCAGCACAGCCCGGGGTAAACGTCAGCAGGCCGTTCTGAAACTCACATGTTTGGGGGACAGGCCCCACACCGCACAGGAGTTGTGGCGGGGTATAGAACAACAGACCGACGAGTGGTTGCTGCCGGTGAGCCTCAAGCCCGGCCTGGTGGTGTGCGATAATGGGCGAAATCTTGTTGCAGCTCTGGGACTAGCCGGTTTGACGCACATCCCTTGCCTGGCGCATGTGCTGAATTTGGTGGTGCAGAAGTTCATTCGCAACTACCCCGACATATCAGAGCTGCTGCATAAAGTGCGGGCCGTCTGTTCGCGCTTCCGGCGTTCACACCCTGCTGCTGCACGCCTGTCTGCGCTACAGCGTAACTTCGTCCTTCCCGCTCACGCCTCATATGCGATGTGCCCACCAGGTGGAACTCCACCTTGCACATGCTGGACAGACTGTGCGAGCAGCAGCAGGCCATAGTGGAGTTTCAGCTGCAGCACGCACGGGTCAGTCGCACTGCGGAACAGCACCACTTCACCACCAATGACTGGGCCTCCATGCAAGACCTGTGTGCCCTGTTGCGCTGTTTCGAGTACTCCACCAACATGGCCAGTGGCGATGACGCCGTTATCAGCGTTACAATACCACTTCTATGTCTCCTTGAGAAAACACTTAGGGCGATGATGGAAGAGGAGGTGGCCCAGGAGGAAGAGGAGGAAGAGGGGTCATTTTTAGCACTTTCATGCCAGTCTCTTCGAAGTGACTCAGAGGGAGATTTTTTGCAACACCAGAGGCCAGGTACAAATGTGGCCAGACAGGGCCCACTACTGGAGGACGAGGAGGACGAGGATGAGGAGGAGGTGGAGGAGGATGAGGATGAAGCATGTTCACAGCGGGGTGGCACCCAAAGCAGCACGGGCCCATCACTGGTGCGTGGCTGGGGGGAAACACAGGACGATGACGATACGCCTCCCACAGAGGACAGCTTGTCCTTACCTCTGGGCAGCCTGGCACACATGAGCGACTACATGCTGCAGTGCCTGCGCAACGACAGCAGAGTTGCCCACATTTTAACATGTGCGGACTACTGGGTTGCCACCCTGCTGGATCCCCGGTACAAAGACAATGTGCCCACCTTACTTCCTACACTGGAGCGTGATAGGAAGATGCGCGAGTACAAGCGCACGTTGGTAGACGCGCTACTGAGAGCATTCCCAAATGTCACAGGGGAACCAGTGGAAGCCCAAGGCGAAGGCAGAGGAGGAGCAAGAGGTCGCCAACGCAGCTGTGTCACGGCCAGCTCCTCTGAGGGCAGGGATAGCTCGGCAGAGATGTCGAAAAGTTTTGTCACTACGCCACAGCTAACTGCACCACCACCTGATACGGAACGTGTTAGCAGGAGGCAACATTTCACTAACATGGTGGAACAGTACCTGTGCACACCCCTCTACGTACTGACTGATGGTTCGGCCCCATTCAACTTCTGGGTCTCCAAATTGTCCACGTGGCCAGAGCTAGCCTTTTATGTCTTGGAGGCGCTGGCCTGCCCGGCGGCCAGCGTTTTGTCTGAACGTGTATTCAGCACGGCAGGGGGCGTCATTACAGACAAACGCAGCCGTCTGTCTACAGCCAATGTGGACAAGCTGACAATCATAAAAATGAACCAGGCATGGATCCCACAGGACCTGTCCATCCCTTGTGCAGATTAGACATTAACTACCTCCCCTTAACAATATATTATTGTACTCCAGGGCACTTCCTCATTCAATCCTATTTTTATTTTCATTTTACCATTATATTGCGGGGCAACCCAAAGATGAATGAACCTCTCCTCTGTCTGGGTGCCGGGGCATAAATGTGTGACAGTGGCCTGTTCCAGTGGTGGGTGACGTGAAGCCTGATTCTCTGCTATGACATGAAGACTGATTCTCTGCTGACATGAAGCCTGAATCTCTGTTATGGGACCTCTCTCCTCTGCCTGGGTGCCTGGGCCTAAATATGTGACAGTGGCCTGTTCCAGTGGTGGGTGACGTGAAGCCTGATTCTCTGCTATGACATGAAGACTGATTCTCTGCTGACATGAAGCCTGAATCTCTGTTATGGGACCTCTCTCCTCTGTCTGGGTGCCGGGGCCTAAATATGTGACAGTGGCCTGTTCCAGTGGTGGGTGACGTGAAGCCTGATTCTCTGCTATGACATGAAGACTGATTCTCTGCTGACATGAAGCCTGAATCTCTGTTTTGGGACCTCTCTCCTCTGTCTGGGTGCCGGGGCCTAAATATGTGACAGTGGCCTGTTACAGTGGTGGGTGACGTGAAGCCTGATTCTCTGCTATGACATGAAGACTGATTCTCTGCTGACATGAAGCCTGAATCTCTGTTATGGGACCTCTCTCCTCTGCCTGGGTGCCGGGACTAAATATGTGACAGTGGCCTGTTACAGTGGTGGGTGACGTGAAGCCTGATTCTCTGCTATGACATGAAGACTGATTCTCTGCTGATATGAAGCCTGAATCTCTGTTATGGGACCTCTCTCCTCTGCCTGGGTGCCTGGGCCTAAATATGTGACAGTGGCCTGTTACAGTGGTGGGTGACGTGAAGCCTGATTCTCTGCTATGACATGAAGACTGATTCTCTGCTGACATGAAGCCTGAATCTCTGTTATGGGACCTCTCTCCTTTGCCTGGGTGCCTGGGCCTAAATATGTGACAGTGGCCTGTTCCAGTGGTGGGTGACGTGAAGCCTGATTCTCTGCTATGACATGAAGACTGATTCTCTGCTGACATGAAGCCTGAATCTCTGTTATGGGACCTCTCTCCTCTGCCTGGGTGCCGGGCCTAAATATGTGACAGTGGCCTGTTACAGTGGTGGGTGACGTGAAGCCTGATTCTCTGCTATGACATGATGACTGATTCTCTGCTGACATGAAGCCTGAATCTCTGTTATGGGACCTCTCTCCTCTGCCTCGGTGCCTGGGCCTAAATATGTGACAGTGGCCTGTTACAGTGGTGGGTGACGTGAAGCCTGATTCTCTGCTATGACATGAAGACTGATTCTCTGCTGACATGAAGCCTGAATCTCTGTTATGGGACCTCTCTCCTTTGCCTGGGTGCCTGGGCCTAAATATGTGACAGTGGCCTGTTCCAGTGGTGGGTGACGTGAAGCCTGATTCTCTGCTATGACATGAAGACTGATTCTCTGCTGACATGAAGCCTGAATCTCTGTTATGGGACCTCTCTCCTCTGCCTGGGTGCCGGGCCTAAATATGTGACAGTGGCCTGTTACAGTGGTGGGTGACGTGAAGCCTGATTCTCTGCTATGACATGATGACTGATTCTCTGCTGACATGAAGCCTGAATCTCTGTTATGGGACCTCTCTCCTCTGCCTGGGTGCCTGGGCCTAAATATGTGACAGTGGCCTGTTACAGTGGTGGGTGACGTGAAGCCTGATTCTCTGCTATGACATGAAGACTGATTCTCTGCTGACATGAAGCCTGAATCTCTGTTATGGGACCTCTCTCCTCTGCCTGGGTGCCTGGGCCTAAATATGTGACAGTGGCCTGTTACAGTGGTGGGTGACATGAAGCCTGATTCTCTGCTATTACATGAAGACTGATTCTCTGCTGACATGAAGCCTGAATCTCTGTTATGGGACCTCTCTCCTCTGCCTGGGTGCCTGGGCCTAAATATGTGACAGTGGCCTGTTACAGTGGTGGGTGACGTGAAGCCTGATTCTCTGCTATGACATGAAGACTGATTCTCTGCTGACATGAAGCCTGAATCTCTGTTATGGGACCTCTCTCCTCTGCCTGGGTGCCTGGGCCTAAATATGTGACAGTGGCCTGTTACAGTGGTGGGTGACGTGAAGCCAGATTCTCTGCTATGGCATGAAGACTGATTCTCTGCTGACGTGAAGCCAGATTCTCTGCTATGGGACCTCTCTCCAATTGATATTGGTTTATTTTTATATATTTTATTTTAATTTTAATTCATTTCCCTATCCACATTAGTTTGCAGGGGATTTACCTACATGTTGCTGCCTTTTGCAGCCCTCTAGCTCTTTCCTGGGCTGTTTTACAGCCTTTTTAGTGCCGAAAAGTTCGGGTCCCCGTTGACTTCAATGGGGTTCGGGACGAAGTTCGGGTCGGGTTCGGATCCCGAACCCGAACATTTCCGGGAAGTTCGGCCGAACTTCTCGAACCCGAACATCCAGGTGTTCGCTCAACTCTAGTAGCAGGTTCTTAGAGACCGTGGAGATTATTCTTGTAGGGTAGAGGGTTTGTGTGACTAGTTTTTCAAACCAGGATAGTGTTGTATTTACTCCAATTTTCTTAAGAATGGGGCTTACAGTATTTTTCAGACAAGAGTATTGCACCTTGCTTATATTAGATAATTGGAACTTCGTTATTATATTTTTAGCACTTAGTAGGGTACCGTCACTATCTAGGAGTTCTTCTATTGGAAGTATGGAATTTCGTAATTGTGAAGGTAAAATTTTAAAACTCTCTGTGTCAAGGCTAAGGCAATCCTTGATGTTCATGAGGGGGGAAGGGAAAGACATACATTTATTTCTTACTTCTGGGATGTTCCATATTGACAGAGTGGTTGGTGTGAGTGGGTTATCTTTATTCGGGGATATGGCCTTCCCTGTTTCGGAGATTAATAGAGGTCTGATCGGGCAACCGATCAGCCTTTCTTTCAGGGGGATCCAAAGTTTATGTTTAGGTTGTCTCAATAGGTCAATGATTCTATTGATGTGTACCGCTCTATGGTATCTCAAGATAGAGGGGAAGCCGATTCCTCCTTTTATAAAGGGAAGCAACAGAATCTTGTTAGAGATTCTAGGTTTTTTATCACCCCAGATATAGGAAGAACAGATCTTTCTGAAAGAGTTGAAGAAGCTACTAGGCAGTTTTATAGGTAGGACTTGTAGTAAATAGGTGATCTTAGGCACTATAAGGGAGTTAAAAATATTGCGCCTACCTAACCAGGAGATGAAGGAGGGTGACCACGAGTTTAAAATAGCTGGTATTGTTTTAAGAAGAGGTGGGAAATTAGTCTCATAAAGTTTAGCTAAGTCAGATGTAATGTTTATACCTAGGAATTTTATATGTGACTGCGTCCATTCAAATGGGGAGTTTTCTTTGAGCTTTTTTAGAAGGCTGGGTGGGAGATTTATGTTCATTGCCACAGATTTTGGCAGATTGATTTTAAAGTTAGCGATGAAACCAAATTCGGTGAACACCTTAATGATGGTAGGAAAGGCCTGTAGGGGATTGGAGACCATCAACAAAAGGTCGTCCGCATAAGCCGCTTGCTTGATCTCCAAGCCTCCACAGCCCAACTGCTTTATTTCTTTAGACTGTCTGATAAACTGTAAGAGTGGTTCTATTGTAAGAATAAAGAGAATTGGTGAGAGAGGGCATCCTTGTCTAGTCCCATTATTAATCTGGAACGGGTGGGAGAGAATGTCGTTTATTTTAATATTTGCACTAGGTGAGCCGTACATAGAGAATATGGCCCGAATGAAGCATTCAGGAAATCCAAATTTAGCCATGGTGTTTTTAATAAATGCCCAGGCCACCCGATCAAATGCTTTTTCAGCATCTGTTCCCAAAACCACCAAGGGGGACCCGGCCTTTTTTGCCAAGGCTATAGTATTGATGACTTTATAAGTGTTATCTTTACTTTCCCGGTTAGGCACAAAACCAGTTTGGTCAGGGTGCACTAGATCTTTCAGTAAAGGTTTTATCCTATTAGCTAAAACTCTTGCATATATCTTTACGTCCAGATTCAGCAAAGAGATGGGTCTATAGCTCGAGCACAGACTAGGGTCCTTCTGTGGTTTCGGGATCAAGGTGACATGGGCATTGACAGTTTGCGGTAAAAACGCCTTGCCTGAAAGAGCAGCATTGTATGAGTTTAGTAGGTAGGGCATTAACGTATCTTTGAAAGAGATGTAATATAGCAAAGGAAAGCCATCCGGTCCTGGGGCTTTGCCTTTCGCCATTTGTTTTAGGGTAGCAGAAATTTCAGAGGGGGAAATTGGGGTGCATAGCCCAGAGGCTTGTGCGGGGGACAGAGATGGGAGTGAAAGGTTATCTAAAAAAGCTGTAGTTCGATCTGCTTTCTCTGCACGAGTGTTTTCAGAATCAGATTTATCTATGTTATAAAGCACTGAGTAGAAGTCATGGAAGGCGTTTGCAATATCCATGTCATCTTTCACCAAATCGTTCAGAATAGCCGAGACCCTGGAATTCCGCTTACGCTGTCTTATCAGGGCTAACATAAATTTGGTAGGTTTGTTGCCGTGGGCAAAAAACTTCTGCTTAAGGGCCAGATATAGCTTAGCTGATTGCTTATTTAACCACTTCCCGCCACGCTAACGCCGAAAGGCGTCATTGCTGCGGCGCTCCCAGGCTACACTAACGCCGATTGGCGTCATCTCGCGTGAGCCGAGATTTCCTGTGAACGAGCGCACACAGGCGCGCGCGTTCACAGGATCGGAAGGTAAGCGAGTGGATCTTCAGCCTGCCAGCGGCGATCGTTCGCTGGCAGGCTGTAGATGCGATTTTTTTAACCCCTAACAGGTATATAAGACGCTTTTTTGATAACAGCGTCTAATATACCTGCTACCTGGTCCTCTAGTGGTCCCTTTTGCTTGGATCGACCACCAGAGGACACAGGCAGCTCAGTAATAAGTAGCACCAAACACCACTACACTACACCCCCCCCTGTCACTTATTAACCCCTGATGACCCCATATAGACTCCCTGATCACCCCCCTGTCATTGATCACCCCCCTGTCATTGATCACCCCCTTGTAAGGCTCCATTCAGACGTCCGTATGATTTTTACGGATCCACTGATACATGGATCGGATCCGCAAAACACATACGGACGTCTGAATGGAGCCTTACAGGGGGGTGATCAATGACGGGGGTGATCACCCCATATAGACTCCCTGATCACCCCCCTGTCATTGATCACCCCCCTGTAAGGCTCCATTCAGACGTCCGTATGATTTTTACGGATCCACTGATACATGGATCGGATCCGCAAAACACATACGGACGTCTGAATGGAGCCTTACAGCCCAGCCTAGGTGGGCAAAGGGGCCCACATTCCAAAGAGCACCTTTCGGATTTCACCGGCCATTTTTTACAGATTTTGATTTCAAACTACTTCTCACGCATTCGGGCCCCTAAAATGCCAGGGCAGTATAACTACCCCACAAGTGACCCCATTTTGGAAAGAAGACACCCCCAGGTATTTCGTGATGGGCATAGTGAGTTCATGGAAGTATTTATTTTTTGTCACAAGTTAGTGGAATATGAGACTTTGTAAGAAAAAAAATAAAAATAAAAATCATCATTTTCCGCTAACTTGTGACAAAAAATGAAAAATTCTAGGAACTCGCCATGCCCCTCACGGAATACCTTGGGGTGTCTTTTTTCCAAAATGGGGTCACTTGTGGGGTAGTTATACTGCCCTGGCATTTTAGGGGCCCTAAAGCGTGAGAAGAAGTCTGGGATCCAAATGTCTAAAAATGCCCTCCTAAAAGGAATGTGGGCCCCTTTGCGCATCTAAAAAACAAACAAAAAAATGTTTCCGTTAACTTGTGCCAAAAAATAAAAAATTCTATGAACTCGCCATGCCCCTCATTGAATACCTTGGGGTGTCTTCTTTCCAAAATGGGGTCACATGTGGGTATTTATACTGCCCTGGCATTTTAGGGGCCCTAAAGCGTGAGAAGAAGTCTGGGATCCAAATGTCTAAAAATGCCCTCCTAAAAGGAATGTGGGCCCCTTTGCGCATCTAGGCTGCAAAAAAGTGTCACACATGTGGTATCGACGTACTCAGGAGAAGTTGGGCAATGTGTTTTGGGGTGTTATTTTACATATACCCATGCTGGGTGAGATAAATATCTTGGTCAAATGCCAACTTTGTATAAAAAAATGGGAAAAGTTGTCTTTTGCCAAGATATTTCTCTCACCCAGCATGGGTATATGTAAAATGACACCCCAAAAAACATTGCCCAACTTCTCCTGAGTACGGCAATACCACATGTGTGACACTTTTTTGCAGCCTAGGTGGGCAAAGGGGCCCACATTCCAAAGAGCACCTTTTGGATTTCACCGGCCATTTTTTACAGATTTAAAACTACTTCGCACGCATTTGGGCCCCTAAAATGCCAGGGCAGTATAACTAGCCCACAAGTGACCCCATTTTGGAAAGAAGACACCCCAAGGTATTTCGTGATGGGCATAGTGAGTTCATGGAAGTTTTTATTTTTTGTCACAAGTTAGTGGAATATGAGACTTTGTAAGAAAAAAAAATAAAAAATCATCATTTTCCGCTAACTTGTGACAAAAAATAAAAAGTTCTATTAACTCACTATGCCCATCAGCGAATACCTTAGGGTGTCTACTTTCCGAAATGGGGTCATTTGTGGGGTGTTTGTACTGTCTGGCCATTGTAGAACCTCAGGAAACATGACAGGTGCTCAGAAAGTCAGAGCTGCTTCAAAAAGCGGAAATTCAAATTTTTGTACCATAGTTTGTAAACGCTATAACTTTTAGCCAAACCATTTTTTTTTTACCCAAACATTTTTTTTTATCAAAGACATGTAGAACAATAAATTTAGAGAAAAATTTATATATGAATGTCGTTTTTTTGCAAAATTTTACAACAAAGTGAAAAATGTCATTTTTTTGCAAAAAAATCGGTAAATTTCGATTAATAACAAAAAAATTAAAATGTCAGCAGCAATGAAATACCACCAAATGAAAGCTCTATTAGTGAGAAGAAAAGGAGGTAAAATTCATTTGGGTGGTAAGTTGCATGACCGAGCAATAAACCGCTAAAGTTGTGGAGTGCCGATTTGTAAAAAAGGGCCTGGTCACTAGGGGGGTATAAACCTGTGGTTAGAGTTGAGCGAACACCTGGATGTTCGGGTTCGAGATGTTCGGCCGAACTTCCCGGAAATGTTCGGGTTCGGGATCTGAACCCGATCCGAACTTCGTCCCGAACCCGAACCCGAACCCCATTGAAGTCAATGGGGACCCGAACTTTTGGGCACTAAAAAGGCTGTAAAACAGCCCAGGAAAGAGCTAGAGGGCTGCAAAAGGCAGCAACATGTAGGTAAATCCCCTGCAAACAAATGTGGATAGGGAAATGAATTAAAATAAAAATTAAAAAAATTAAAATGAACCAATATCAATTGGACAGAGGTCCCATAGCAGAGAATCTGGCTTCACATCAGCAGAGAATCAGTCTTCATGCCATAGCAGAGAATCTGGCTTCACGTCACCCACCACTGTAACAGGCCACTGTCACATATTTAGGCCCAGGCACCCAGGCAGAGGAGAGAGGTCCCATAACAGAGATTCAGGCTTCATGTCAGCAGAGAATCAGTCTTCATGTCATAGCAGAGAATCAGGCTTCACGTCACCCACCACTGTAACAGGCCACTGTCACATATTTAGGCCCAGGCACCCAGGCAGAGGAGAGAGGTCCCATAACAGAGATTCAGGCTTCACGTCAGCAGAGAATCAGTCTCTTCATGCCATAGTAAAGAATCTGGCTTCATGTCAGCAGAGAATCAGTCTCTTCATGCCATAGCAGAGAATCTGGCTTCATGTCAGCGCAGAATCAGTCTTCATGTCATAGCAGAGATTTAGGCTTCACGTCACCCACCACTGGAAAAGGCCACTGTCACACATTTAGGCCCCGGCACCCAGGCAGAGGAGAGAGGTCCCGTAACAGAGAATCTGGCCTTATGTCAGCGCAGAATCTGTCTTCATGTCATAGCAGAGAATCAGGCTTCACGTCACCCACCACTGGAACAGGCCACTGTCACACATTTAGGCCCAGGCACCCAGGCAGAGGAGAGAGGTCCCGTAACAGAGAATCTGGCCTTATGTCAGCGCAGAATCTGTATTCATGTCATAGCAGAGAATCAGGCTTCACGTCACCCACCACTGGAACAGGCCACTGTCACACATTTAGGCCCAGGCACCCAGGCAGAGGAGAGAGGTCCCATAACAGAGAATCTGGCCTTATGTCAGCGCAGAATCTGTCTTCATGTCATAGCAGAGAATCAGGCTTCACGTCACCCACCACTGGAACAGGCCACTGTCACACATTTAGGCCCCGGCACCCAGACAGAGGAGAGCGGTCCCGTAACAGAGAATCTGGCCTTATGTCAGCGCAGAATCTGTATTCATGTCATAGCAGAGAATCAGGCTTCACGTCACCCACCACTGGAACAGGCCACTGTCACACATTTAGGCCCCGGCACCCAGACAGAGGAGAGCAGTCCCGTAACAGAGAATCTGGCCTTATGTCAGCGCAGAATCTGTCTTCATCTGATAGCAGAGAATCAGGCTTCACGTCACCCACCACTGGAACAGGCCACTGTCACACATTTAGGCCCAGGCACCCAGGCAGAGGAGAGAGGTCCCGTAACAGAGAATCTGGCCTTATGTCAGCGCAGAATCTGTCTTCATGTCATAGCAGAGAATCAGGCTTCACATCACCCACCACTAGAACAGGCCACTGTCACACATTTAGGCCCAGGCACCCAGGCAGAGGAGAGAGGTCCCGTAACAGAGAATCTGGCCTTATGTCAGCGCAGAATCTGTCTTCATGTCATAGCAGAGAATCAGGCTTCACGTCACCCACCACTGGAACAGGCCACTGTCACACATTTAGGCCCAGGCACCCAGGCAGAGGAGAGAGGTCCCGTAACAGAGAATCTGGCCTTATGTCAGCGCAGAATCTGTCTTCATGTCATAGCAGAGAATCAGGCTTCACGTCACCCACCACTGGAACAGGCCACTGTCACAAATTTAGGCCCAAGCACCCAGGCAGAGGAGAGAGGTCCCGTAACAGAGAATCTGGCCTTATGTCAGCGCAGAATCTGTCTTCATGTCATAGCAGAGAATCAGGCTTCACGTCACCCACCTCTGGAACAGGCCACTGTCACACATTTAGGCCCAGGCACCCAGGCAAAGGAGAGAGGTCCCGTAACAGAGAATCTGGCCTTATGTCAGCGCAGAATCTGTCTTCATGTGATAGCAGAGAATCAGGCTTCACGTCACCCACCACTGGAACAGGCCACTGTCACACATTTAGGCCCAGGCACCCAGGCAGAGGAGAGAGGTCCCGTAACAGAGAATCTGGCCTTATGTCAGCGCAGAATCTGTATTCATGTCATAGCAGAGATTCAGGCTTCACGTCACCCACCACTGGAACAGGCCACTGTCACACATTTAGGCCCCGGCACCCAGACAGAGGAGAGCGGTCCCGTAACAGAGAATCTGTCTTTATGTCATAGCATAGCAGAGAATCAGGCTTCACGTCACCCACCACTGGAACAGGCCACTGTCACACATTTAGGCCCCGGCACCCAGACAGAGGAGAGGTTCATTCAACTTTGGGTTGCCCCGCAATATAATGGTAAAATGAAATTAAAAATAGTATTGAATGAGGAAGTGCCCTGGAGTAGAATAATATATTGTTAAGGGGAGGTAGTTAATATCTAATCTGCACAAGGGATGGACAGGTCCTGTGGGATCCATGCCTGGTTCATTTTTATGAACGTCAGCTTGTCCACATTGGCTGTAGACAGGCGGCTGCGTTTGTCTGTAATGACGCCCCCTGCCGTGCTGAATACACGTTCAGACAAAACGCTGGCCGCCGGGCAGGCCAGCACCTCCAAGGCATAAAAGGCTAGCTCTGGCCACGTGGACAATTTGGAGACCCAGAAGTTGAATGGGGCCGAACCATCAGTCAGTACGTGGAGGGGTGTGCACAGGTACTGTTCCACCATGTTAGTGAAATGTTGCCTCCTGCTAACACGTTCCGTATCAGGTGGTGGTGCAGTTAGCTGTGGCGTGGTGACAAAACTTTTCCACATCTCTGCCATGCTAACCCTGCCCTCAGAGGAGCTGGCCGTGACACAGCTGCGTTGGTGACCTCTTGCTCCTCCTCTGCCTTCGCCTTGGGCTTCCACTGGTTCCCCTGTGACATTTGGGAATGCTCTCAGTAGCGCGTCTACCAACGTGCGCTTGTACTCGCGCATCTTCCTATCACGCTCCAGTGTAGGAAGTAAGGTGGGCACATTGTCTTTGTACCGGGGATCCAGCAGGGTGGCAACCCAGTATTCCGCACACGTTAAAATGTGGGCAACTCTGCTGTCGTTGCGCAGGCACTGCAGCATGTAGTCGCTCATGTGTACCAGGCTGCCCAGAGGTAAGGATAAGCTGTCCTCTGTGGGAGGCGTATCGTCATCGTCCTGTGTTTCCCCCCAGCCACGCACCAGTGATGGGCCCGAGCTGCTTTGGGTGCCACCCCGCTGTGAACATGCTTCATCCTCATCCTCCTCCACCTCCTCCTCATCCTCGTCCTCCTCGTCCTCCAGTAGTGGGCCCTGTCTGGCCACATTTGTACCGGGCCTCTGGTGTTGCCAAAAACCTCCCTCTGAGTCACTTCGAAGAGACTGGACTGAAAGTGCAAAAAATGACCCCTCTTCCTCCTGGGCCACCTCCTCTTCCATCATCGCCCTAAGTGTTTTCTCAAGGAGACATAGAAGTGGTATTGTAACGCTGATAACGGCGTCATCGCCACTGGCCATGTTGGTGGAGTACTCGAAACAGCGCAACAGGGCACACAGGTCTCGCATGGAGGCCCAGTCATTGGTGGTGAAGTGTGTCTGATCCGCAGTGCGACTGACCCGTGCGTGCTGCAGCTGAAACTCCACTATGGCCTGCTGCTGCTCGCACAGTCTGTCCAGCATATGCAAGGTGGAGTTCCACCTGGTGGGTACGTCGCATATGAGGCGGTGAGCGGGAAGGCCGAAGTTACGCTGTAGCGCAGACAGGCGAGCAGCGGCAGGGTGTGAACGCCGGAAGCGCGAACAGACGGCCCGCACTTTATGCAGCAGCTCTGACATGTCGGGGTAGTTGCGAATGAACTTCTGCACCACCAAATTCAGTACATGCGCCAGGCAAGGGATGTGTGTCAAACCGGCTAGTCCCAGAGCTGCAACGAGATTTCGCCCATTATCGCACACCACCAGGCCGGGCTTGAGGCTCACCGGCAGCAACCACTCGTCGGTCTGTTGTTCTATACCCCGCCACAACTCCTGTGCAGTGTGGGGCCTGTCCCCCAAACATGAGATTCAGAACGGCCTGCTGACGTTTACCCCGGGCTGTGCTGAAGTTGGTGGTGAAGGTGTGTGGCTGACTGGATGAGCAGGTGGAAGAAGAGGAGGAGGAAGCTGAGTAGGAGGAGGAGGAGACAGGAGGCAAAGAATGTTGCCCTGCGATCCTTGGCGGCGGAAGGACGTGCGCCAAACAGCTCTCCGCCTGGGGCCCAGCCGCCACTACATTTACCCAGTGTGCAGTTAGGGAGATATAGCGTCCCTGGCCGTGCTTACTGGTCCACGTATCTGTGGTTAGGTGGACCTTGCCACAGATGGCGTTGCGCAGTGCACACTTGATTTTATCGGACACTTGTTTGTGCAGGGAAGGCACGGCTCTCTTGGAGAAGTAGTGGCGGCTGGGAACAACATACTGTGGGACAGCAAGTGACATGAGCTGTTTGAAGCTGTGTGTGTCCACCAGCCTAAATGACAGCATTTCATAGGCCAGTAGTTTAGAAATGCTGGCATTCAGGGCCAGGGATCGAGGGTGGCTAGGTGGGAATTTACGCTTTCTCTCAAATGTTTGTGAGATGGAGAGCTGAACGCTGCCGTGTGACATGGTTGAGATGCTTGGTGACGCAGGTGGTGGTGTTGGTGGTACATCCCATGTTTGTTGGGCGGCAGGTGCCAACGTTCCTCCAGAGGCGGAGGAAGAGGCTGAGGCGGTGGCAGCAGCAGAAGAGGCCGAGGCAGCAGCAGCAGAAGAGGTAGCAGGGGGAGCCTGAGTGACTTCTTTGTTTTTAAGGTGTTTACTCTGAAGTTCATGCTTTGCATGCAGGTGCCTGGTCATGCAGGTTGTGCTAAGGTTCAGAACGTTAATGCCTCGCTTCAGGCTCTGATGGCACAGCGTGCAAACCACTCGGGTCTTGTCGTCAGCACATTGTTTTAAGAAGTGCCATGCCAGGGAACTCCTTGAAGCTGCCTTTGGGGTGCTCGGTCCCAGATGGCGGCGGTCAGTAGCAGGCGGAGTCTCTTGGCGGCGGGTGTTCTGATTTTGCCCACTGCTCCCTCTTTTGCTACGCTGTTGGCTCGGTCTCACCACTGCCTCTTCCTCCGAACTGTGAAAGTCAGTGGCACGACCTTCATTCCATGTGGGGTCTAGGACCTCATCGTCCCCTGCATCGTCTTCCACCCAGTCTTGATCCCTGACCTCCTGTTTAGTCTGCACACTGCAGAAAGACGCAGCAGTTGGCACCTGTGTTTCGTCATCATCAGAGACGTGCTGAGGTGGTATTCCCATGTCCTCATCATCAGGAAAAATAAGTGGTTGTGCGTTAGTGCATTCTATCTCTTCCACCCCTGGGGAAGGGCTAGGTGGATGCCTTTGGGAAACCCTGGCAGCAGAGTCTTCAAACAGCATAAGAGACTGCTGCATAACTTGAGGCTCAGACAGTTTCCCTGATATGCATGGGGGTGATGTGACAGACCGATGGGCTTGGTTTTCATGCGCCATCTGTGCGCTTTCTGCAGAAGACTGGGTGGGAGATAATGTGAACGTGCTGGATCCACTGTCGGCCACCCAATTGACTAATGCCTGCACCTGCTCAGGCCTTACCATCCTTAGAACGGCATTGGGCCCCACCAAATTTCGCTGTAAATTCTGCTGGCTACTGGGACCTGAGGTAGTTGGTTCACTAGGACGTGTGGCTGTGGCAGAACGGCCACATCCTCTCCCAGCACCAGAGGGTCCACTAACACCACCACGACCATGTCCACGTCCGCGTTTCTTATTAGATGTTTTCCTCATTGTTCCCGTTCACCACAATTTTGAGAATGGCAAATTTGGGAATGGTTTTTCAACCCAGAAAAAAAAGTGTGCTTTTACGGTCACTACAAATAACTTGACCAGCTAAAACAGTAGAGATTTGGTTAAATAGAGATGTGAGGCCTGTTTTTTTTTGCGCTGTGTGACAGGTATAGGTTTAATCACAGAATCAGATTTCTATCAGCACGCTAGCGTGTGTCTTAGGTTTTTCTGAATGACACTATCACTAGCTTCAATGTAAGATATTCTTTTTGGGATAGATTTCAAGTAGGCCTCAAATACCAGAAACTAGTTATTTTGAGAATGGCAAATTTGGGAATGGTTTTTCAACCCAGAAAAAAAAGTGTGCTTTTACGGTCACTACAAATAACTTGACCAGCTAAAACAGTAGAGATTTGGTTAAATAGAGATGTGAGGCCTGTTTTTTTTTGCGCTGTGTGACAGGTATAGGTTTAATCACAGAATCAGATTTCTATCAGCACGCTAGCGTGTGTCTTAGGTTTTTCTGAATGACACTATCACTAGCTTCAATGTAAGATATTCTTTTTGGGATAGATTTCAATTAGGCCTCAAATACCAGAAACTAGTTATTTTGAGAATGGCAAATTTGGGAATGGTTTTTCAACCCAGAAAAAAAAGTGTGCTTTTACGGTCACTACAAATAACTTGACCAGCTAAAACAGTAGAGATTTGGTTAAATAGAGATGTGAGGCCTGTTTTTTTTTGCGCTGTGTGACAGGTATAGGTTTAATCACAGAATCAGATTTCTATCAGCACGCTAGCGTGTGTCTTAGGTTTTTCTGAATGACACTATCACTAGCTTCAATGTAAGATATTCTTTTTGGGATAGATTTCAAGTAGGCCTCAAATACCAGAAACTAGTTATTTAGAGAATGGCAAATTTGGGAATGGTTTTTCAACCCAGAAAAAAAAGTGTGCTTTTACGGTCACTACAAATAACTTGACCAGCTAAAACAGTAGAGAATTGGTTAAATAGAGATGTGAGGCCTGTTTTTTTTTGCGCTGTGTGACAGGTATAGGTTTAATCACAGAATCATATTTCTATCAGCACGCTAGCGTGTGTCTTAGGTTTTTCTGAATGACACTATCACTAGCTTCAATGTAAGATATTCTTTTTGGGATAGATTTCAAGTAGGCCTCAAATACCAGAAACTAGTTATTTAGAGAATGGCAAATTTGGGAATGGTTTTTCAACCCAGAAAAAAAAGTGTGCTTTTACGGTCACTACAAATAACTTGACCAGCTAAAACAGTAGAGATTTGGTTAAATAGAGATGTGAGGCCTGTTTTTTTTTGCGCTGTGTGACAGGTATAGGTTTAATCACAGAATCAGATTTCTATCAGCACGCTAGCGTGTGTCTTAGGTTTTTCTGAATGACACTATCACTAGCTTCAATGTAAGATATTCTTTTTGGGATAGATTTCAAGTAGGCCTCAAATACCAGAAACTAGTTATTTTGAGAATGGCAAATTTGGGAATGGTTTTTCAACCCAGAACAAAAAGTGTGCTTTTACGGTCACTACAAATAACTTGACCAGCTAAAACAGTAGAGATTTGGTTAAATAGAGATGCGAGGCCTGTTTTTTTTTGCGCTGTGTGACAGGTATAGGTTTAATCACAGAATCAGATTTCTATCAGCACGCTAGCGTGTGTCTTAGGTTTTTCTGAATGACACTATCACTAGCTTCAATGTAAGATATTCTTTTTGGGATAGATTTCAAGTAGGCCTCAAATACCAGAAACTAGTTATTTTGAGAATGGCAAATTTGGGAATGGTTTTTCAACCCAGAAAAAAAAGTGTGCTTTTACGGTCACTACAAATAACTTGACCAGATAAAACAGTAGAGATTTGGTTAAATAGAGATGTGAGGCCTGTTTTTTTTTGCGCTGTGTGACAGGTATAGGTTTAATCACAGAATCAGATTTCTATCAGCACGCTAGCGTGTGTCTTAGGTTTTTCTGAATGACACTATCACTAGCTTCAATGTAAGATATTCTTTTTGGGATAGATTTCAAGTAGGCCTCAAATACCAGAAACTAGTTATTTTGAGAATGGCAAATTTAGGAATGGTTTTTCAACCCAGAAAAAAAAGTGTGCTTTTACGATCACTACAAATAACTTGACCAGCTAAAACAGTAGAGATTTGGTTAAATAGACATGTGAGGCCTGTTTTTTTTTGCGCTGTGTGACAGGTAAAGGTTTAATCACAGAATCATATTTCTATCAGCACGCTAGCGTGTGTCTTAGGTTTTTCTGAATGACACTATCACTAGCTTCAATGTAAGATATTCTTTTTGGGATAGATTTCAAGTAGGCCTCAAATACCAGAAACTAGTTATTTAGAGAATGGCAAATTTGGGAATGGTTTTTCAACCCAGAAAAAAAAGTGTGCTTTTACGGTCACTACAAATAACTTGACCAGCTAAAACAGTAGAGATTTGGTTAAATAGAGATGTGAGGCCTGTTTTTTTTTGCGCTGTGTGACAGGTATAGGTTTAATCACAGAATCAGATTTCTATCAGCACGCTAGCGTGTGTCTTAGGTTTTTCTGAATGACACTATCACTAGCTTCAATGTAAGATATTCTTTTTGGGATAGATTTCAAGTAGGCCTCAAATACCAGAAACTAGTTATTTTGAGAATGGCAAATTTGGGAATGGTTTTTCAACCCAGAAAAAAAAGTGTGCTTTTACGGTCACTACAAATAACTTGAGCAGCTAAAACAGTAGAGATTTGGTTAAATAGAGATGTGAGGCCTGTTTTTTTTTGCGCTGTGTGACAGGTATAGGTTTAATCACAGAATCATATTTCTATCAGCACGCTAGCGTGTGTCTTAGGTTTTTCTGAATGACACTATCACTAGCTTCAATGTAAGATATTCTTTTTGGGATAGATTTCAAGTAGGCCTCAAATAACAGAAACTAGTTATTTTGAGAATGGCAAATTTGGGAATGGTTTTTCAACCCAGAAAAAAAAGTGTGCTTTTACGGTCACTACAAATAACTTGACCAGCTAAAACAGTAGAGATTTGGTTAAATAGAGATGTGAGGCCTGTTTTTTTTTGCGCTGTGTGACAGGTATAGGTTTAATCACAGAATCAGATTTCTATCAGCACACTAGCGTGTGTCTTAGGTTTTTCTGAATGACACTATCACTAGCTTCAATGTAAGATATTCTTTTTGGGATAGATTTCAAGTAGGCCTCAAATACCAGAAACTAGTTATTTTGAGAATGGCAAATTTGGGAATGGTTTTTCAATCCAGAAAAAAAAGTGTGCTTTTACGGTCACTACAAATAACTTGACCAGCTAAAACAGTAGAGATTTGGTTAAATAGAGATGTGAGGCCTGTTTTTTTTTGCGCTGTGTGACAGGTATAGGTTTAATCACAGAATCAGATTTCTATCAGCACGCTAGCGTGTGTCTTAGGTTTTTCTGAATGACACTATCACTAGCTTCAATGTAAGATATTCTTTTTGGGATAGATTTCAATTAGGCCTCAAATACCAGAAACTAGTTATTTTGAGAATGGCAAATTTGGGAATGGTTTTTCAACCCAGAAAAAAAAGTGTGCTTTTACGGTCACTACAAATAACTTGACCAGCTAAAACAGTAGAGATTTGGTTAAATAGAGATGTGAGGCCTGTTTTTTTTGCGCTGTGTGACAGGTATAGGTTTAATCACAGAATCAGATTTCTATCAGCACGCTAGCGTGTGTCTTAGGTTTTTCTGAATGACACTATCACTAGCTTCAATGTAAGATATTCTTTTTGGGATAGATTTCAAGTAGGCCTCAAATACCAGAAACTAGTTATTTAGAGAATGGCAAATTTGGGAATGGTTTTTCAACCCAGAAAAAAAAGTGTGCTTTTACGGTCACTACAAATAACTTGACCAGCTAAAACAGTAGAGAATTGGTTAAATAGAGATGTGAGGCCTTTTTTTTTTTGCGCTGTGTGACAGGTATAGGTTTAATCACAGAATCATATTTCTATCAGCACGCTAGCGTGTGTCTTAGGTTTTTCTGAATGACACTATCACTAGCTTCAATGTAAGATATTCTTTTTGGGATAGATTTCAAGTAGGCCTCAAATAACAGAAACTAGTTATTTAGAGAATGGCAAATTTGGGAATGGTTTTTCAACCCAGAAAAAAAAGTGTGCTTTTACGGTCACTACAAATAACTTGACCAGCTAAAACAGTAGAGATTTGGTTAAATAGAGATGTGAGGCGTGTTTTTTTTTTGCGCTGTGTGACAGGTATAGGTTTAATCACAGAATCAGATTTCTATCAGCACGCTAGCGTGTGTCTTAGGTTTTTCTGAATGACACTATCACTAGCTTCAATGTAAGATATTCTTTTTGGGATAGATTTCAAGTAGGCCTCAAATACCAGAAACTAGTTATTTTGAGAATGGCAAATTTGGGAATGGTTTTTCAACCCAGAAAAAAAAGTGTGCTTTTACGGTCACTACAAATAACTTGACCAGCTAAAACAGTAGAGATTTGGTTAAATAGAGATGTGAGGCCTGTTTTTTTTTGCGCTGTGTGACAGGTATAGGTTTAATCACAGAATCAGATTTCTATCAGCACGCTAGCGTGTGTCTTAGGTTTTTCTGAATGACACTATCACTAGCTTCAATGTAAGATATTCTTTTTGGGATAGATTTCAAGTAGGCCTCAAATACCAGAAACTAGTTATTTTGAGAATGGCAAATTTGGGAATGGTTTTTCAACCCAGAAAAAAAAGTGTGCTTTTACGGTCACTACAAATAACTTGACCAAATAAAAAAGTAGAGATTTGGTTAAATAGAGATGTGAGGCCTGTTTTTTTTTGCGCTGTGTGACAGGTATAGGTTTAATCACAGAATCAGATTTCTATCAGCACGCTAGCGTGTGTCTTAGGTTTTTCTGAATGACACTATCACTAGCTTCAATGTAAGATATTCTTTTTGGGATAGATTTCAAGTAGGCCTCAAATACCAGAAACTAGTTATTTTGAGAATGGCAAATTTAGGAATGGTTTTTCAACCCAGAAAAAAAAGTGTGCTTTTACGATCACTACAAATAACTTGACCAGCTAAAACAGTAGAGATTTGGTTAAATAGAGATGTGAGGCCTGTTTTTTTTTGCGCTGTGTGACAGGTATAGGTTTAATCACAGAATCAGATTTCTATCAGCACGCTAGCGTGTGTCTTAGGTTTTTCTGAATGACACTATCACTAGCTTCAATGTAAGATATTCTTTTTGGGATAGATTTCAAGTAGGCCTCAAATACCAGAAACTAGTTATTTTGAGAATGGCAAATTTGGGAATGGTTTTTCAACCCAGAAAAAAAAGTGTGCTTTTACGGTCACTACAAATAACTTGACCAGCTAAAACAGTAGAGATTTGGTTAAATAGAGATGTGAGGCCTGTTTTTTTTTGCGCTGTGTGACAGGTATAGGTTTAATCACAGAATCAGATTTCTATCAGCACGCTAGCGTGTGTCTTAGGTTTTTCTGAATGACACTATCACTAGCTTCAATGTAAGATATTCTTTTTGGGATAGATTTCAAGTAGGCCTCAAATACCAGAAACTAGTTATTTTGAGAATGGCAAATTTGGGAATGGTTTTTCAACCCAGAAAAAAAAGTGTGCTTTTACAGTCACTACAAATACCTTGACCAGCTAAAACAGTAGAGATTTGGTTAAATAGAGATGTGAGGCCTGTTTTTTTTTGGGCTGTGTGACAGGTATAGGTTTAATCACAGAATCAGATTTCTATCAGCACGCTAGCGTGTGTCTTAGGTTTTTCTGAATGACACTATCACTAGCTTCAATGTAAGATATTCTTTTTGGGATAGATTTCAAGTAGGCCTCAAATACCAGAAACTAGTTATTTTGAGAATGGCAAATTTGGGAATAGTTTTTCAACCCACCCAGAAAAAAAAGTGTGCTTTTACGGTCACTACAAATAACTTGACCAGCTAAAACAGTAGAGATTTGGTTAAATAGAGATGTGAGGCCTGTTTTTTTTTGCGCTGTGTGACAGGTATAGGTTTAATCACAGAATCAGATTTCTATCAGCACGCTAGCGTGTGTCTTAGGTTTTTCTGAATGACACTATCACTAGCTTCAATGTAAGATATTTTTTTTGGGATAGATTTCAAGTAGGCCTCAAATACCAGAAACTAGTTATTTTGAGAATGGCAAATTTGGGAATGGTTTTTCAACCCAGAAAAAAAAGTGTGCTTTTACGGTCACTACAAATAACTTGACCAGCTAAAACAGTAGAGATTTGGTTAAATAGAGATGTGAGGCCTGTTTTTTTTTGCGCTGTGTGACAGGTATAGGTTTAATCACAGAATCAGATTTCTATCAGCACGCTAGCGTGTGTCTTAGGTTTTTCTGAATGACACTATCACTAGCTTCAATGTAAGATATTCTTTTTGGGATAGATTTCAAGTAGGCCTCAAATACCAGAAACTAGTTATTTTGAGAATGGCAAATTTGGGAATAGTTTTTCAACCCAGAAAAAAAAGTGTGCTTTTACGGTCACTACAAATAACTTGACCAGATAAAAAAGTAGAGATTTGGTTAAATAGAGATGTGAGGCCTGTTTTTTTTTGCGCTGTGTGACAGGTATAGGTTTAATCACAGAATCAGATTTCTATCAGCACGCTAGCGTGTGTCTTAGGTTTTTCTGAATGACACTATCACTAGCTTCAATGTAAGATATTCTTTTTGGGATAGATTTCAAGTAGGCCTCAAATACCAGAAACTAGTTATTTTGAGAATGGCAAATTTAGGAATGGTTTTTCAACCCAGAAAAAAAAGTGTGCTTTTACGGTCACTACAAATAACTTGACCAGCTAAAACAGTAGAGATTTGGTTAAATAGAGATGTGAGGCCTGTTTTTTTTTGCGCTGTGTGACAGGTATAGGTTTAATCACAGAATCAGATTTCTATCAGCACTCTAGCGTGTGTTTTAGGTTTTTCTGAATGACACTATCACTAGCTTCAATGTAAGATATTCTTTTTGGGATAGATTTCAAGTAGGCCTCAAATACCAGAAACTAGTTATTTTGAGAATGGCAAATTTGGGAATGGTTTTTCAACCCAGAAAAAAAAGTGTGCTTTTACGGTCACTACAAATAACTTGACCAGCTAAAACAGTAGAGATTTGGTTAAATAGAGATGTGAGGCCTGTTTTTTTTTGCGCTGTGTGACAGGTATAGGTTTAATCACAGAATCAGATTTCTATCAGCACGCTAGCGTGTGTCTTAGGTTTTTCTGAATGACACTATCACTAGCTTCAATGTAAGATATTCTTTTTGGGATAGATTTCAAGTAGGCCTCAAATACCAGAAACTAGTTATTTTGAGAATGGCAAATTTGGGAATGGTTTTTCAACCCAGAAAAAAAAGTGTGCTTTTACGGTCACTACAAATAACTTGACCAGCTAAAACAGTAGAGATTTGGTTAAATAGAGATGTGAGGCCTGTTTTTTTTTGCGCTGTGTGACAGGTATAGGTTTAATCACAGAATCAGATTTCTATCAGCACGCTAGCGTGTGTCTTAGGTTTTTCTGAATGACACTATCACTAGCTTCAATGTA
Organism: Bufo bufo; assembly: GCF_905171765.1. Taxonomy (NCBI): domain Eukaryota; kingdom Metazoa; phylum Chordata; class Amphibia; order Anura; family Bufonidae; genus Bufo; species Bufo bufo. The sequence goes on from NC_053394.1 coordinate 63,849,206, forward strand.
AGATATTCTTTTTGGGATAGATTTCAAGTAGGCCTCAAATACCAGAAACTAGTTATTTTGAGAATGGCAAATTTGGGAATGGTTTTTCAACCCAGAAAAAAAAGTGTGCTTTTACGGTCACTACAAATAACTTGACCAGCTAAAACAGTAGAGATTTGGTTAAATAGAGATGTGAGGCCTGTTTTTTTTTGCGCTGTGTGACAGGTATAGGTTTAATCACAGAATCATATTTCTATCAGCACGCTAGCGTGTGTCTTAGGTTTTTCTGAATGACACTATCACTAGCTTCAATGTAAGATATTCTTTTTGGGATAGATTTCAAGTAGGCCTCAAATACCAGAAACTAGTTATTTTGTGAATGGCAAATTTGGGAATGGTTTTTCAACCCAGAAAAAAAAGTGTGCTTTTACGGTCACTACAAATAACTTGACCAGATAAAAAAGTAGAGATTTGGTTAAATAGAGATGTGAGGCCTGTTTTTTTTTGCGCTGTGTGACAGGTATAGGTTTAATCACAGAATCAGATTTCTATCAGCACGCTAGCGTGTGTCTTAGGTTTTTCTGAATGACACTATCACTAGCTTCAATGTAAGATATTCTTTTTGGGATAGATTTCAAGTAGGCCTCAAATACCAGAAACTAGTTATTTTGAGAATGGCAAATTTGGGAATGGTTTTTCAACCCAGAAAAAAAAGTGTGCTTTTACGGTCACTACAAATAACTTGACCAGCTAAAACAGTAGAGATTTGGTTAAATAGAGATGTGAGGCCTGTTTTTTTTTGCGCTGTGTGACAGGTATAGGTTTAATCACAGAATCAGATTTCTATCAGCACGCTAGCGTGTGTCTTAGGTTTTTCTGAATGACACTATCACTAGCTTCAATGTAAGATATTCTTTTTGGGATAGATTTCAAGTAGGCCTCAAATACCAGAAACTAGTTATTTTGAGAATGGCAAATTTGGGAATGGTTTTTCAACCCAGAAAAAAAAGTGTGCTTTTACGGTCACTACAAATAACTTGACCAGCTAAAACAGTAGAGATTTGGTTAAATAGAGATGTGAGGCCTGTTTTTTTTTGCGCTGTGTGACAGGTATAGGTTTAATCACAGAATCAGATTTCTATCAGCACGCTAGCGTGTGTCTTAGGTTTTTCTGAATGACACTATCACTAGCTTCAATGTAAGATATTCTTTTTGGGATAGATTTCAAGTAGGCCTCAAATACCAGAAACTAGTTATTTTGAGAATGGCAAATTTGGGAATGGTTTTTCAACCCAGAAAAAAAAGTGTGCTTTTACGGTCACTACAAATAACTTGACCAGCTAAAACAGTAGAGATTTGGTTAAATAGAGATGTGAGGCCTGTTTTTTTTTGCGCTGTGTGACAGGTATAGGTTTAATCACAGAATCAGATTTCTATCAGCACGCTAGCGTGTGTCTTAGGTTTTTCTGAATGACACTATCACTAGCTTCAATGTAAGATATTCTTTTTGGGATAGATTTCAAGTAGGCCTCAAATACCAGAAACTAGTTATTTTGAGAATGGCAAATTTGGGAATGGTTTTTCAACCCAGAAAAAAAAGTGTGCTTTTACGGTCACTACAAATAACTTGACCAGCTAAAACAGTAGAGATTTGGTTAAATAGAGATGTGAGGCCTGTTTTTTTTTGCGCTGTGTGACAGGTATAGGTTTAATCACAGAATCAGATTTCTATCAGCACGCTAGCGTGTGTCTTAGGTTTTTCTGAATGACACTATCACTAGCTTCAATGTAAGATATTCTTTTTGGGATAGATTTCAAGTAGGCCTCAAATACCAGAAACTAGTTATTTTGTGAATGGCAAATTTGGGAATGGTTTTTCAACCCAGAAAAAAAAGTGTGCTTTTACGGTCACTACAAATAACTTGACCAGATAAAAAAGTAGAGATTTGGTTAAATAGAGATGTGAGGCCTGTTTTTTTTTGCGCTGTGTGACAGGTATAGGTTTAATCACAGAATCAGATTTCTATCAGCACGCTAGCGTGTGTCTTAGGTTTTTCTGAATGACACTATCACTAGCTTCAATGTAAGATATTCTTTTTGGGATAGATTTCAAGTAGGCCTCAAATACCAGAAACTAGTTATTTTGAGAATGGCAAATTTGGGAATGGTTTTTCAACCCAGAAAAAAAAGTGTGCTTTTACGGTCACTACAAATAACTTGACCAGCTAAAACAGTAGAGATTTGGTTAAATAGAGATGTGAGGCCTGTTTTTTTTTGCGCTGTGTGACAGGTATAGGTTTAATCACAGAATCAGATTTCTATCAGCACGCTAGCGTGTGTCTTAGGTTTTTCTGAATGACACTATCACTAGCTTCAATGTAAGATATTCTTTTTGGGATAGATTTCAAGTAGGCCTCAAATACCAGAAACTAGTTATTTTGAGAATGGCAAATTTGGGAATGGTTTTTCAACCCAGAAAAAAAAGTGTGCTTTTACGGTCACTACAAATAACTTGACCAGCTAAAACAGTACAGATTTGGTTGAATAGAAATGTCAGGTCTATTTTTTAGGCGCTGGGTGACAGGCTCAACTTGCCCCTGATGTAATATATGGCCAAAAAATAACCACACTGTTGATGGTTAAATGCACTTGGGTGACACAGGCTCAGCCTGCACCAGATGTAGTATATGGCCAAAAAATAATCAGACTGTCGATTGTTAAATGCACTTCGGTGACACAGGCTCAGCCTGCAGCTGATGTAGTATATGGCCAAAAAATAACCAGACTGTTGATGGTTAAATGCACTTCGGTGACACAGGCTCAGCCTGCAGCTGATGTAGGATATAGCACAAAATAACCACACTATCGATGGTTAAATACACTTGGTGATAGCTTGTGCTGGCACACCACAAGTCACAAAATGGCCGCCGATCACCCCAGAAAAAAAGTGATCTAAAAACGCTCTGGCCAGCCTCAAAAAAGTGAGCAAGTAAATAATAGCACTTCAATGATCCACAGCTGCAGATCGATCACAGAATGAAGTCTTTTGGAGGAGTTAATCTGCCTAATCTCGCCCTAACGTCGCAGCTGCAACCTCTTCCTATACTGATCATAGCAGAGTGACGTGCGGCGCTACGTGACTCCAGCTTAAATAGAGGCTGGGTCACATGCTGCACTGGCCAATCACAGCCATGCCAATAGTAGGCATGGCTGTGATGGCCTCTTGGGGCAAGTAGTATGACGCTTGTTGATTGGCTGCTTTGCAGCCTTTCAAAAAGCGCCAAGAAAGAGCCGAACACCGAACCCAAACCCGGACTTTTACGAAAATGTTCGGGTTCGGGTCCGTGTCACAGATACCCCAAAATACGGTACGAACCCGAACTATAGAGTTCGGGTTCGCTCATCCCTACCTGTGGTCCTTAAGTGGTTAAAAGTCCTTTAAGCTCATCTCTGGTTGAAGCAAGTTCTACCAAATGGTGGTTAGAATGACACTGTTTGTGGGCAGTTTCTAACTTGGATATTTTGTCGTAGAGCTCGGCTATTTTAGCACATCTTGTCCTATTAATATGTGAGGCTGTAGATATGAAATCGCCCCTGATGACTGATTTATGTGCTTCCCATATTATATGTGGGGATAACCTATCTGACTCATTCAACGCGAAATATTCTTTCAACTTTTTCTCTATCTTTTCCCTGACCTGTATGTTGTCCAACAATGTCTCGTTTAATCTCCATATAAAAGTTTTAGGATGGGTGTTAGTTAGTTTCCATGTGATGAAAATTGGGGCATGGTCAGAGTAAACCATATTGCCAATATGTGTTTGAGAGCATAAATGTATTTGGGATATACCGTATATGCCGGCGTATAAGACGACTTTCTAACACTAAAAATTATTTTCAAAAGTCGGGGGTCGTCTAATACGCCGGGTATACTCAGATCCGATGGTATATTCTAACCCCCAGGCGTTCCCATGGTGACGGGGAAGCTTGCCTGGGGGTTAGAATATACAGGGCCCCGCCGCTCACTACATTTATTAACTGTAATCTGTAACTTTAACTTTAAATGAGCGCTCATGTCTTTACTAGGGTACCTTACTCTCAGCTCCGCTAACAGGCAGTGCGGGCGGCGCTCACTCACTGACGTCTGACGTTACGTGCCTGCTCCTTCCACTAGGCGGCGCAGGCGCGTGACGTCAGTGAGTGAGCGCCGCCCGCACTGCCTATTACCAGAGCTGAGAGTAAGGTACCCTAGTAAAGACATGAGCGCTCATTTAAAGTTAGTTACAGATTACAGTTAATAAATGTATACTCCTCTGAGCGTCGGGGAGAGAGATCTGTGGATGGCACTGTCATGGGGGGGGGGGGGGATCTGTGGATGGCACTGTTATGGGAGGGAGATCTGTGGATGGCAGTGTTTAGGGGGGGATCTGTGGATGGCACTATTTGGAGGGGGGTCTGTGGATGGCACTGTTATGGGGAGGGGGATCTGTGGATGGCACTGTCATGGGGGGATCTGTGGATGACACTGTTATGGGGAGGGGGATCTGTGGATGGCACTGTCATGGGGGGGATCTGTGGATGACACTGTTATGGGAGGGGGATCTGTAGATGGCACTGTCATGGGGGGTGATCTGTGGATGACACTGTTATGGGTAGGGAGATCTGTGGATGGCACTGTTTAGGGGGGATCTGTGGATGGCACTGTTTAGGGGGGGATCTGTGGATGGCACTGTTTGGAGGGGGATCTGTGGATGGCACTGTTATGGGGAGGGGGATCTGTGGATGGCACTGTTATGGGGAGGGGGATCTGTGGATGACACTGTCATGGGGTGGATCTGTGGATGACACATATAGCATAAGATGCTATATAGTGTCATCCATAGATCCCCCCATAGCAGTGTCATCCACTGATCCCCCTCCCCATAGCAGTGTCATCCACTGATCCCCCTCCCCATAGCAGTGTCATCCACTGATCCCCCTCCCAATAACAGTGCCATCCACAGATCCCTGTCAGTTCCCTGGACTGGAGAAGATTGTCTTGAAGACAGGGAGGGCTGGGCATTCAGGGTTAGTCTTATACGGCGAGTATAGCCCAAACCCTATATTTTAAATGGAAAAGTTGGGGGTCGTCTTATACGCCCAGTCGTCATATACGCCGGCATATACGGTAGGCACCAGAATGTAGTCTATTCTATGGTAAGATTTGTGAGGAGCCGAAAAGAAAGAGAAGTCTTTTTCCCGGGGGTTGTTCGCTCGCCACGCATCTATGAGATTACTGTTATGTATAAGTTTCTTTATGCAGTTGAGGGTTTTGAAAGGGATAGAGGACTTCCCTGATGAGGTGTCAAGTAGTGGGTTGAGGGCGAAATTGAAATCCCCAGCCAGGATTACTGTACCTTCTCTAAAATCTTCGAACTTTTGCCAAGTTTTTTCAAACCAAATTTTCTGGTCCACATTGGGAGCGTAAAAATTGGCGAATGTGTATATTTGGGAATTAATAGTTCTCTTCACTAGAGTAAAACGACCATTAGGGTCTGTTAGTGTGTCGATCATGTTAAAGTCGAGTTGTTTATGGAAACCTTTACTAGTACCAAGTCTATTTGAGTGTGAGGAAGAGCTGTGATACCATTGGTTGTAATATGACCTAGAGAGATTAGGGATCTGATTATTTTTAAAGTGTGTTTCTTGTAGTAATATTACTTTCGTTTTTTCTTTATGTAGATAGTGTAGAATCTGACCTCTCTTACTTGGATTTTTAAGACCTTTGACATTATATGATGCTATGTGAATGTCAGCCATGATGGTGTTTGAGATGAGGGGGAGCAGAACTTAGATACTGTCGGATGCCTGGCTCGACTCCATTTCTGTTGTCTGGTGGAAAGGTAGTTGGTGTCAACGATACAAAGGGATTGCCTTTATGAGGGGGTGGGAAGGGGCTAAAAGATAAAAGAAAGAACGTCAAAACAGAAAATAAACTTTGTTCGAACAAACCTCTGCTGAAAGAGGAAACTAGGGATTTCATACTCCCAATGTAGGACCACTTCAGGTCCGTACTTCTGATCCAGGACAGAAGTACTATGCCCTGAAAACAGTACAGGGCCAGCATTTGAGGCATTAACAGTACACTCATAGGTGAGATAAAGAGGTGAGTGGTACTGTAAAACTAATAATATAATGAACAGATGCCCCACGCCACCCACGAGATCATAAAAAGAGCATCCGGGACTCGCCATAAGAACAGAGAGGTAACGAACAAAAATCGCCAGCCGCCCACACCCAGTCCACACCCGTATATGAAACTGGTGTGTTAGATGCAGATACAAGGAAAGAGGTTCTACCATTAGGGGTCTGCACAGCTAGCGATCCAGTCATCACCCTCAACAACACAGCGAAGGCAGAAATAGATGATCATATCTACTATAAACAACAAAGAGTAAGTTCAGTCCTCCTCAGGAATGATGCGTCTAGGGGTTAGTTTCCCGTGCTTTTTCTTGGACTTTGAGGATTTGCCACTTCCAACTAATTCCCATGCGGTAGGAGGCAAGATGTCTTGTGGTATAAATACGTCGTTTGTAGCAGACCAATCTGGGATGTCCACATCTTGTATCTCCAGTGCTCCAAAAATATCTGGGAGGTCTTTTGGTGATCTTAGGATGAGTTTATTTTCCTTCCATGTGATTAGCATTCCGAATGGGAAAAGCCATCTAAAGGCGATGCGTCTGTGTCTTAGATGATCTGTGAGTGGTTTCAGGGCACGTCTCTTATTTAGAGTAGCAGGGGCAAGATCTTGAAAAAGAGGATTTGGGTGTCTTCATATGTAATATTATCGCTTTCTCTGGCTCTTTTCATAATAAGATCTTTCTGTGCGAAGTTCAGCAGCTTGCAGATGATGTCTCTAGGAGGGTCGCCAATTTTGGGTTTGGGATGGAGGGCACGGTGGGCTCTTTCAATTATAATTGGGTCAGGATATTCTTCACCCAGTAGAGCTTTGCAGATTTCTTTAACCGCATTGGGTATGGCTTTGTTGGCGACTGATTCTGGGACACCTCTGATGCGAATATTATTCCTTCTTCCTCTATTGTCTTGATCCTCAATGTAATCGTAGAGGTAATTTATATGGTTTTGATAGGCTGAGAGGGCGGCAGAGTTTTTATTTGTATATTCTGCAACAGCCGTATGAGTGGACTCTAAAGCATCAACTCTCTGGCCCACTTGTCTCATTTCTCGTTTTATTTCGGATAGTTCCTCTAAAACGGGGTTTAAAGCTTTAGTTAAGGCTTGTGAGATGAAGGATCTGGAAATAGGTAGATCTGAGGCTGTCTCAAAGGATTCTTCTTCTTCACTCTCCCTGTCAAGCTGTGTAGCTAGCTGTTTCTGAGGGTTATTTTTGGAAGCAGATGGAGGGATCCCTTGATTTGAAGTGTTCTTCTTCATCATGAAATGATCTAAATCGGATTGAGAAAGAGATGGAGCCTTTGCCTGTTTCTGAGAGTCCTGTACCACCTCCCTATATCTGCCCACTTTTACCATAAGTGCGTTTGATCTTGCCCTTAAAGCGAATTATGTTCACCACTTCATCTCAGGTTAAAAGAACATTATTTTATTGAGGAAATAAATGGCAGAAGAGTCTAAGCTCAGGTTCAAGCTGTTAACACATACTCTTGGAGTGAAAAGTTGCTATTCACAGGATTTGGTGCTGTGTCCACAAGGGCTACTGTCCCTTTAAACTGACGAATTACAGGAGGATGATTTTTAAGCCCCCAAGTTTGTTCAGTAGGCTCAGAGGTAGTATAGGTTGTGTGCCTCTATTGATCAGCACTATGGGAAGTGCTAGAGCCAAAAAAAAAAGGTCCAGTACAGCTGTGCACTATAATAATGATGCAGCTGAAGCCCAGCGCGATGCAGCAGGAGACTCACTGGAGAGTGTTTGAGGCTGCACAGTGATTCGGAGCATAGAGGGCAAGGTGGGTACCTTAATGCTTGATATCTGGTGCCGGTAAGTGGTTCCCCTGCTGCCGGGCGGTACGTTGTTCGGGTCCACAAAATCGCGCCCGCTTGATGTTTCCAGGCGCGATGTCACGCCGGCTGCAGAAGCTCTCCGGAGCCGCTTACAATAGTCGGCGGGGGTACAGCGCCAGATCGATCACTGCGCTTGTATTGTTGGAGCCTCCGGACTGTCGGTGGAGCACAGTAAACGGCCGTGCAGGGTCAAATCCAGGCCGCGGATGCGCCACACTACTAGGCCGCAGTGGTAACTCAGGTCAGGATCTGTTCTACGACCTAAGAAAGGTCTCAAAATGAGGGTGGCTGTGGCTACAGTCCCAAGAGTGTAAAATGGGAAACTTTTAAACCAAGATAGGTTGTGGATGAGCTGGGATTGTGATGTTCTCAGCAGAGCTGTGCAGAGAGACGTCTTCCTCCTTCCACGGCTAGCCACGCCCCCCCCTTTTTTTTGTTATTTACAACATTCATCTGACAGGTTAGATCATGTGGTATTTTTATAGAGCAGGTTGTCACGGACACGGTGATACCTAATATGTATACAATTTTTTTTATTTATGTAAGTTTTATACAATGACTTCATTTTTAAAACAAAAAAAATGTTTTAGTGTCTCCATAGTCTAAGAGCCATAGTTTTTTCAGTTTTTGGGCGATTATCTTAAGTAGGGTCTCATTTTTTGCGGGATGAGATGACGGTTTGATTGGCACTATTTTGGGGTGCATATGACTTTTTGATCGCTTGCTATTACACTTTTTGTGACGTAAGATGACAAAAAATGGCTTTTTTTACACCGTTTTTTTTTTTTTTTTTTTACGGTGGTTACCTGAGGGGTTAGGTCATGTGATATTTTTATAGAGTCGGTCAATACGGACGCGGCGATACCTAATATGCATACTTTATTTTTATTTATGTAAGTTTTACACAATGATTTCATTTTTGAAACAAAAAAAATTCATAGTTTTTTCAGTTTTTCGGCGATTATCTTGGGTAGGGTATGATTTTTGCGGGATGAGATGACGGTTTGATTGGTACTATTTTGGCGTACATGCGACTTTTTTTATCACTTTTATTACCTTTTTTGGGAAGTAAGGTGGGCAAAATTTCAATTTTCTTATAGTTTTTATTTTTTTATTTTTATGGCGTTCACCATGCGGGGAAAGTAACATGACCGTTTTATAGATCAGGTCGTTACGGACGCGGCGATACCTAATATGTGTAGTGTATTTTATTTTTTAATTTTTATTCAGTGATAAATGTGTTTTTTTTTCACTTTTCTTTGCATTTTTTTGACCCAGACCCACTTGGTTCTTGAAGATCCAGTGGATCTGATGTCTGTATAATACAGTACAGTACACTATATAGGGTTCTGTACTGTATTTTACTTACACTGAACAGATCTATGCTTTTAGCATAGATCTGTTCAGCACCATGGACAGCAGGACGCCTGAGAAGGCGTCCTGTTGCCATGGGAACCTTCCCCGTCTGCCACAACTTCGCAGACGGGGAAGGGTGAGCACGGGGCTGGCAGGGGGCTGTCGGGGGGCTCTCTCCCTCTCCATTAAAGTTAGGACGTACTAGTACGCCCTGAGTCCTTAAGGACTCGGGAAATAGGGCGTACCGGTACGCCCTGCGTCCTTAAGGGGTTAAAATATTCATCCATTTTGTCACAAAAGGTTAACTATCTAGCTGTGTGAATAGTACATTCACTTTCACTTTGTGCCATCATCTAATAAACCTTATTTCTAAATTACTAAAAGGTCATAGACACATATTAAAGCTACATTCTTGTCAATAGGATAAGAACCCAGCTATAATGAGTGTTTAGGAGGTCAGAAATCAGAGATAAGGAGCTGTCAGATGAGCTCCCTGATGGGAAACAGTAAAATAAAGAGCCTGCTACTACTACAGAATCTCCAGACTGTTGTTAACCCAGCTTCCTGTGACTGAGAATCTGTCCCAACATGCAGGTATGGGAGCTGGGATTCCTCACTCCTCCCCACTGCTGCACGCCGTGCTGACGGGAGCGAGCAGGGGGATTCTTAGCTGTGCTCCGCACTTCTGCCACCAGTGTCTCCCTCCTGGTTCTGAGCAGAGCTTGCACTTTGGCTCAGAGTTCCTTGTGTGCATTTAGGGTGTGTGTGGACTTGTCTCTCCTCCTATTTGAGGCAGCATGCGCATGCCTCCTATCTTCCCCAGCTTATGTCTGGTGTGCAGGAGTTAAGCAAAGGCGCCTCCTTCTACAACTTTGGTTCCTAGTACTGTCTAGTTCCTGTGAGCAAAGATGTTCCTGTGATTTCTGCCATTACTATGTACCAGAGCTTGCATCTTGTTGAACGGACCTTGACTTACCGCCGCCTGCCCTGACCTTGTAGCTTGTTTTACGTATTTTGCTATCTTGCTGCCTGCCCTGACATCGGACCTCTTTTACCGACTTTGCCATATTGCTGCCTGTCCTTATCTCAGACTCTGTATCCAGATCTTGCCTTGCCTCCGTCTGATCAACCTCTGGCCACCTAGCACCCTTTTGGTGTCACATACCATCTGGAGGCCAGTCCAGTGAGTCCACACCCAGGTTCTCGTTTCCTCGTGTTCCAACCCCCCTCAGAGGTAGGGCCTGGTGTATCCCTCAGGAAAGTCTATCTTTGTTATCAGAGGTATTGTGAAGTACACTTAGTCATTCCCCTCTGAGGAGGTTGGTCACGTGGGACAGCGGGTTCGCACACGCTGACCTTTACAGCTGTACATAGAAAGGAACTCAAAATGTTTAATAAAGAGCAATTGAAAAAAAGATTTTTAGCCCACAATGAGTACAATGCAATAATAATTTTTTTCCCCAAAGTTGTTCATAACTTTTAAACTTTAGCTCTCATTAACTAAGTGCTTACTGCATGTAAAAATGCAATACTGATGTTTATTCCTGAAATTCTCATGACCAGAATGAAGAATTCCCGGTCCTGCAATTCATCTTCTTTGTCAATATATGATGGAACTCCTCTTGGGTCATCTTCAATTGGAGATCTGTGCAGAACACGTACAAGAGAGTTCATCTCCTCATCGAACAGCATCAGCATTGTCTATTCGCGGGCCAACAGAGAGGCAGGCTTAGAATTTTATGCAACATACTATTCTACTGATAACGACAACCAAAATGGTAATGTATCCTCATTTAGGGAAAAGAAGAAATTAAATGAAACTCTTAAAAGGCATAGGCTATAAACAACTTCATGTATGATTGAAGGGGACAGAGCACTGGTACCCCAAATGATCGTGAGAACAGGGATCCCAAGTCCCCTATTTGAATTGTTTAGGGGGTCACACATGCAAGGTGACACTCCATTCACTGTCTATTAAGCTGACAGGGTTAGTCAAGTATAGCATCCCACTCCAACAGGGACTCAGAACAACCTTACTTGTCATTGAGAGAGGTCCCAGTGGTTGGTCCCAGCGAACATTCATTTATCACCTATACTGTGGATAAGTGACAAATGTTGTTTATGGGCCAAAGCCTTTTAATGTGAAGTATATTTTATTCTTAGCTAAATAAAAAATTCAGTTTGCCATTTGGTGGATTATATGGGGGAAGGGGGCAGAGGGGTTTTGTAGGGGGGTGGATATGGTCACTGGAAGCTCTAGTTTTACTTTTCTTCCTCTTAGAACTCACCACCTCAGCCTCAATTGTCAGCTGTACACTTATATCTTTGACATGAGTGGCTTTGTGGCAATCACATAATCTGTCACTTGATTATATAAAAATAGGGAAAGCTATATTGTCTCTTATGAAACTGATTAATTCATTAAATAAGTGTTAAAGAGCTGTCAGGAGTGAAGAAGGAAAGGCTACAGATAGTGATGGACTAACATCTGCCGGGTCCCATTCATTTTAATGGCAGGCGAACCTGAAAAACCTTCAGCTCATATTTGCAGCCCAGAAATAATTACTAGAAGTGCACAAATAGTCCCACAACATGGACACTGACATACCAGATGTATTATTCGAATTTGCGATCTCCATTCATAATTTTTTTCAATGCAAAATATCGGCAATATAATTTTCGCGAACGCGCATGCGCAAATGCACTATACAGTAACCAAATGCACTATAAAGAAAGTATATTGGTATATAACACCCTGCTTCAATCAGTTTTTTTGGGGCGCGACTGGTATATGACACCAGTAGAAATTATTTGTTCCAATAACGCTTGTCCCTCTATATACCTGCAGTATCGCAGCAGAACCGCACACAACTGCCGCACAATACAAATGCACTATAATATACTTTCTAACATAGAAAGTATATTATAACATTGTACAAGGAAGGCAATCCATTAGAAATACATAAAGATAAAACGTAACCTTTAATAATGTTACTATGAGGGTCCATTCACACGTCCGTAAATGTTTTGCGGATCTGCAAAACACGGACACCGGCAATGTGTATTCCGCAATTTGCGGATCGCACATCGCCGGCACTAGAATAGAAAATGCCTAATCTTGTCTGCAATTGCGGACAAGAATAGGACATGTTCTATTTTTTGGCGGAAACGGAAGCACGGATGCGGAAGTGCGGATCCGCAAATGTGGATGCAGATCCGCAAATGCGGATAGCACATTCCGGCCCCATTGAAAATTAATGGGTCTGCACCCGTTCCGAAAAATTGTGGAACGGATGCGGACCCATTTTGCGGACGTGTAATGGAAAAGATAACCCTTCAAAATGAAAATAAATTCAATTATTGAAGTTAAGCGAAAAGCATAGATGTGGTAGGCAATAACAAGTGCTCGGCGGCACCAAATCAGAAACCATATGTCCTACCACAATTCGGGGGGTTCCAGTGCACATCCATGAATCCCGGAGGGAAAGCAAAAAACATCTATCCCTGGGCTAGATGATGATGTGGTATTGAAGGCAGGGTGGGCAAAGAAATGTCCCTGATATTGCCCTAGCCCCTAGGCCCCTGACTTCCAGGTGATCACTATATAGATCTATGTGTTTTTGACTCATTATAAAAGTATATTATAAGTATATCACACCCCTCTGTGTATCACACCTATCGACAGCACACCTATACCAGTCCTTAAAATGACTTTTGTGGCCCTATTAGCTAGCTCTTGGTGTCCCTAACAGCCTGTCCCAGCTCCACACAGCAATCTCTCCCTACACTAGCAAAACACTGAATGTAAAATGGCGGCCAGATCAGGTTTATTTATAAAGTAGGGGGTATGTCCATGTGCTGAAATGTCTCAATTGGCTGTCCTGTACCACCTGATGGATGTGTCATGGGTCAAAGTTCTTCACAATGTAAAAGAATATGGCGGGCGCGAATATCTCCATATGTTCGCATGTTCGGCGAATCACGAACACGCAAAGTTCGCCGCGAAACGACCGCCGGGCGAACCGCAAGGCCATCTCTAGCTACAGATCGAGTTGTCAGAGCAGATCTCTGATTTCAGTAATAAGTGTGCAGAACAGTCTACAAAGTCAGTCAAAACCTGAAGACTGTTAAGGGCAAACCGCTAAAATATTTTAATAAAGACCAAATGGAAAAATGATTTTTAGTCCAAAACACACTACAATGCAATAATAATAAAAAGTTTCCCAAAATGTTTTTAGCCTTAAAGGGGTTACAGTTGCGAAAGTTAATCAGATTTCTAGGTAGGTGCCTGTTTTCACCAATATCTTCTTAGAATAACTACAGTAGTTTACAATAATGAAATATAGCAAAATGCTAGCTTACATAAATGCATGTTTTTCTCGTTACAGTCAGTCTGTCCTGCTATTCTGAATACATGAAAGCTCGAATCTCACTTAGCTATCTTCAAGCGCTGGAATATTCTTCAGATAATATATTTTTGAATGACCCGCAGTGTCGCCCTCAAGTTGTATCAGGTTGGGCGGAGTTTCACATACCTTATGGGAGATGTCTGACAGTAAAACAGGTATCTATCTATCTATCTATCTATCTATTTATCTATCATACAAAAAAACATAACAAAAAAGACCCAAATTCATCCCCATTTAAGTAATTTTGTTTTTACCTTTTACCTTTTCTATAACAGGTTGAAAATGACACAATAACTTACACAAATACCCTGTTCACCGGTTCAGCCGACACAATTGTTTACAGAAAAAAACTAGGTCTAACTCTTAAATGCCGGATGTACCAAGATACTGTAGTTGAAGGCATATACTCTGCAGATGACATCATAAAGAACACGTTTATCCAATACGGCCTCTTTTCTGCTAACTTGACATTCTTCCAGTCCTGGAATTACATATATCCAGTGAATCAGTATCCATACTATGTGGCTCTTAATCAGCATTTATACCTGCAAGCAGCTTTACTCACATCTGAACCTGACCTGGTCGTATTTCTAGATACTTGTGTGGCATCCCCTGATGAATTTGACTTCACAAGAAATGTTTATTATATCGTTCACAACGGGTAATGTAATGTTACTTTTTTTTTCTTCATAATTATGGCAATTACCGTATTTTTCGCCCTATAAGACGCACTTTTCCCCCCCAAAAGTGGGGGGGAAATGACAGTGCGTCTTATGGGGCGAATGCTGCAATTTACACTGATACACCGCCGACCGCATGCTGCACAGCGCGGTTGGTGGGTGTATCAGTGGGGAGGGAGGAGGGGCTGGGGGTCGGCATCTAGTTTTGAATGGCAGCGGGGCCCTGTGCAGTCCCTGTATTCTATTGCACCGGGCCCCGCTCACTGTAGTAATCCTATCTATAACTGTAGGCATTGTTTAACTATAATCTTCAATACAATCCATTAATCTTCACTTACTAACATCCGTATCAGGCAGCAGGCCGGGCGGGCGGTCCCTGGCAGCGTAACTCACTACGTCACGTGCTTGCTCCGCCCACTTTATGAATTAAGCAGGCGGTGCGGGCGCGTGACGTAGTGAGTTACGCTGCCAGTGCCCGCCCTCCTGCCTGATACAGACGTTAGTAAGTGAAGATTAATGGATTGTATTGAAGATTATTATAGTTAAACAATGCCTACAATTATAGATAGGATTACTACAGTGAGTGGGGCCCGGAGCAATAGAATACAGTCACTACACCGGGCCCCGCTGCCATTACAAAACTAGATGCTAGCTCCCACCCTCTGTATTGGGGGTCATTCACACTACACTGGGACACTATTATGGAGGGATCTGTGGATGTCACGGATGGTGTACAGGAAACAAGACAATACAATATAAACAATGACTCGCTGGATCCACAACTAAGGAACAAAAGGGAGACCCCTGCATGAGACCTGCCGCTCTCCCTTATTGCTCAGCCTATGCGACCACCCCAAAGGTGGATGGGCGCATATCCATGTACCTCGACTATCTTACACCTGAAGACCCTACAATAGTGAGGGGATACGACCACCGGCTCCCTACACAGACACAGAGGGAGTCAGGGTCACCTGGATCCAGAAAACAGAAAATCATAAATACATAAACAGCACTTATCTTGCAGACGACTGGGGA
This sequence comes from Bufo bufo, assembly GCF_905171765.1. NCBI lineage: Eukaryota > Metazoa > Chordata > Amphibia > Anura > Bufonidae > Bufo > Bufo bufo. The sequence goes on from NC_053394.1 coordinate 63,864,684, forward strand.
CTGTGGACTGAGAACTAGGAACAGCATGCACACACACTCCAGGAAGTTGTATAAGCCGCACACTACTGCATTCTGGGGAGGAACTTAAAGGGCAGCAATCAGTCCAACTGCATGACAGCTGAGATAGACTAACGAGATGAGGAACTCAACCAAAACAAAGAAATTCAAGGAGGAGGATCTGAAAGGCTCCTGTCAGAGCTTCTCAGCTGTCTGGCTGTGACAGTACCCCTCCCTCTACGAGTGGACTCCGGACACTCAGAGCCCACCTTCTCAGGATGGGACCTATGGAAAGCCCTGATGAGACGAGAGGCTTTAATGTCCGTCACTGGGACCCACATCCTCTCCTCAGGACCATAACCTTCCCAATGAACGAGGTACTGGAGGGACCTGCGGACAAGACGAGAATCCACAATCCTAGAGACCTGAAATTCAAGATTTCCATCAACCATAATCGGAGGAGGAGGCAAAGGCGAGGGTACAATAGGTTGAACATAAGGTTTCAATAAGGACTTATGAAAAACATTATGGATCTTCCAAGTCTGAGGAAGATCAAGACGGTAGGCAACAGGATTGATGACAGACAGGATCTTGTAAGGCCCAATAAACCTAGGACCCAACTTCCAGGAGGGAACCTTCAATTTGATATTCTTGGTAGACAACCACACCAGATCACCAACATTCAGGTCCGGACAAGGCACACGTCTCTTATCTGCCACACGCTTATATCTCTCACTCATGCTCTTTAGATTATCCTGAATCTTTTGCCAAATAGATGACAAAGACGAGGAGAATCTGTCCTCATCAGGTAAACCAGAAGACCCCTCTCCCGAGAAAGTCCCAAACTGCGGATGAAACCCATATGCACCAAAAAATTGTGACTTATCAGAGGACTCCTGACGACGGTTATTTAAAGCAAACTCAGCAAGGGACAAAAAGGAACACCAATCCTCCTGATTCTCCGCCACAAAACAGCGCAGATATTTCTCCAGATTCTGATTGACACGCTCCGTCTGGCCATTCGACTGCGGGTGGAAAGCAGAAGAGAATGACAACCGAACCCCCAAGCGAGAACAGAAAGCCTTCCAGAATCTGGAAACAAACTGCGTGCCCCTATCAGAGACTATGTCTGAAGGAATACCATGCAATTTGACAATGTGGTCAATAAATGCCTGCGCCAGCGTCTTAACATTGGGCAAACCAGGAAAAGGGATAAAATGCACCATTTTGCTAAAACGGTCCACCACCACCAGAATCACAGTCTTCCCCGAGGAACGAGGCAAGTCCGTTATGAAGTCCATGGACAGATGTGTCCAAGGACGGGAAGGAATGGGCAAAGGGAGGAGAGGACCTGATGGCCGTGAATGAGGGACTTTGGCACGAGCGCAAGTCTCGCAAGCTGCCACAAAACCCTCTACCGACTTACGAAGCGCAGGCCACCAGAATCTCCGAGCGATGAGATCCAGTGTGGCTCTTGCCCCTGGGTGCCCAGCAAGGACCGTATCGTGGTGTTCTTTAAAAATCTTGTGTCTCAAAGCGAGAGGCACAAACAACCTCCCAGGAGGACAAAGATCAGGAGCTTCTGACTGGGCTGCCTGCACCTCTGCCTCCAATTCAGGAAAAAGAGCAGAGACCACCACACCTTCAGCCAAAATGGGACTCGGGTCTTCAAAATTCCCACCTCCCGGAAAACAACGTGACAGGGCATCTGCCTTCACATTCTTAACCCCAGGGCGGAACGTGACAACAAAATTAAACCTTGAAAAGAACAAAGACCATCTGGCCTGTCTCGGGTTCAGACGCTTGGCTGACTCCAAGTAGGCCAGATTTTTATGGTCAGTAAACACGGTAATAGGGTGTCTGGCTCCCTCTAGCCAATGGCGCCATTCCTCAAAAGCCAACTTGATGGCCAACAATTCCCTATCTCCCACATCATAATTTCTCTCTGCGGAGGAGAGTTTCTTTGAGAAAAAGGCACACGGTTGCCATTTGGCAGGAGAGGAACCCTGAGACAAGACCGCACCCACCCCTACCTCAGAAGCATCAACCTCAACTATGAAGGGTAACGAAATATCAGGTTGTACCAGGATGGGAGCGGAAGCAAAACTCTCCTTGATATTAGAAAAGGCCTTACGCGCCTCTACCGACCAGGAAGAAAAATCTACCCCCTTTCTGGTCATATCAGTGAGTGGTTTAACAACAGAGGAATAATTCAAAATAAATTTCCTGTAATAATTGGAAAAGCCCAAAAAACGCATCAGCGCCTTCTGATTCTCAGGAAGCTCCCACTTAAGCACAGCGCGGACCTTCTCGGGGTCCATGCGAAAACCAGAAGCGGAGAGAAGAAACCCCAGAAATTGAATTTCTGGAACTGCAAACACACATTTTTCCAGTTTTGCGTATAATTTATTCTCCCGCAGAATGAGCAAGACCTGACGTAAGTGTTCCTTATGAGTCTTGAAATCAGGAGAAAAAATCAAAATATCATCCAAATACACTAATACAAATTTTCCCATTAAATGATAAAAAATGCTGTTCACGAAATGCTGAAAAACGGCTGGGGCATTCATCAAACCAAAAGGCATAACCAAATTCTCAAAATGGCCTTCAGGGGTATTGAAAGCCGTCTTCCATTCGTCTCCTTCTCTGACCCTGACCAGGTTGTATGCCCCTCTTAGGTCTAATTTGGAAAAGACTTTAGCCCCAACAACCTGGTTAAACAGGTCCGGGATCAGAGGAAGCGGATAAGGATCACGAATAGTGATACTGTTCAGCTCCCTGAAATCCAGACAAGGTCTTAAAGAACCATCTTTTTTCTTAACAAAGAAAAAGCCAGCGGCAACAGGTGACTTCGAGGGTCGTATGTGTCCTTTTCTCAGACTCTCAGAGATATAAGCACGCATAGCGACCCTCTCAGGTTGGGAGAGATTGTATAAACGAGATTTACGCAGCTTGGCGCCTGGGATGAGATTAATAGGGCAATCATACTCCCTGTGCGGGGGCAAATCCTGAACTCCACTCTCAGAGAAGACATCCGAAAATTCAGAGAGGAAAGGTGGTACAGTCTTAGTAGAAACCTCAGAAACAGATGTTATGAGGCAATTCTCTCTGCAAAAGTCACTCCAACCATTTATTTGCCTCGCTTGCCAATCAATGGTGGGGTTATGTTTAGTGAGCCAGGGTAGTCCCAACACTAGAGGAGTAGGCAAACCGCTAAGGACGAAACATGACACATCCTCAACATGAGCATCACTCACAATTAAACGGATATTGTGAACTATGCCCTTTAATGATTTCTGAGAAAGTGGAGCGGAATCAATAGCAAAAACAGGAATATCCTTTCCCAAAGTGCATACCTGGAAACCATGAGTTATTGCAAATTGATTATCAATGAGATTGACAGCTGCTCCACTATCCACAAAAATCTCACAAAAAATGCTCTTGCTCTCTAGCGCCACCCTAGCAGGTAGGACAAAACGGGAACTACAAGCAAACGGAAAACCTTCAATTTCCGCCTCAACCCTGCCAATAGTAACAGACGGAACATTTTTAAAAGATTTTTTCCTTTTTGTCTCTTTATTACTCCCAGAAAACTGCCTGAATCTCCTAGAGGGACAAACATTTGCCAAATGATTTATACCTATTCACAATAATCTAGTAAAGAAGTTTTACGTCCAATATTACATAAAATTATCTGCCTGAATAGACGTATGAGGAGAAAAATAATAAAGGATTTATTAAATATAAATAGGGAAAACTGAATATCACATCTGTGACAATCAGGCTTCCAGACTCCAATGGTGGTGTAGGAGAGGGATTAAATCCACACCACTATAATAGAGTCCGGACTAGAATCCTATACAGCTAGCACTGCGGTGCTAATATAAGCTGATCAGGAAATTGCACACGGCTCAAGGGGTTAAACCAGGCACAGGTTTGTCAGGTGTGGATCAACCTGGCTGGGCGATGTGGGATAGCTGACGAGTGAATCAAGCCCCCTTGGGGTATAGCATCCACCAGATGCCACAATATTGTGGACGCTCACTCAGCCATCTCCATCAGCCCAAACAGCCAAGGTGTAATGATAATCACAAACCCTAAGTACACAAGTCAGCTGTAGCGCTGCCTGAGTCAAGCACACACCCTGCTTAAAGAGCCGTGTAACAAACACAGGATCACCGGCTCAACGCGTTTCCCTATGGCCATATGAGCCACAATTCATCAGGAGCGAAGCGAAGTGTTTAAACAGTATTAGCCTGTGGAGCAGAACCGCCTCACACTGTTGTGTGTAGAGGCATTCGGCGCTGTGATGGCCGTACGCGGCCGCATGAACGCCGGCCAGATATCCAGTCAGCCCCGCCTACAAAGGGGGCGTGTGTTAGCGCTCGGCCGAATCGGAGCAAGGTGCGTCATCTGACTTACACCCCCGATCCGCCCAGAGCCCTCCTTACATCACACACCTCCATGCTGACACATCAAGTGCCCATGTATACAGGAGGAATCGAAAGTCGCGGCTATATGAGATATGTCACCTATACGCCTAGCACTGGTGTCAGCTATGCTGGAGGAGCCCAAATTGGTGACATCAAGGAAAATGTAAGTGCATCCCTAAACAGAACCTTATACAAAGCGGCATAAATTAAAAGACAGTGACAAACATAATGACATACATACAGAGATAGGCCCCTCCTCCATAAATCCAATATGTCCATACCAGCAAGGGAGGAAAGGGGGAAATCATAGAGATACATAAAGCATTTATAGCTTATATAGTGGCCAAGGTCTTAAAACAACCACATGCACACAAGAACCAGTAAGGTATCCATATAGTGGTATGACTCAAATGAAGCATGAATACGAAATTGCTTCATTTAACCCATTAGGTTGAATGGTTTGCAATCTGAAGATCCACATCGCTTCTTTTTGGAGCAAGAGTGTGTCCATATCTCCACCGCGTATGGATCTTTTGGGCATAACAATACCCTGGACCCTCAGAACATCCGGATTCCCTGCGTGCATTTCCCGCACATGACGAGACACCGTAGTGTCCCGTGAATTCCGGATGTCTGATAGATGTTCCCCTATCCTGCGTCTCATTTCTCGCTTTGTCTTGCCCACATACTGGAGCCCACAATTACACGTGATAAGGTATATTACACCCACTGAAGTGCATCTAATGAAGGACCGGATCTTATATCTTATTCCACTACTCACACTAGTGAAAGAATCTCCTTTGGTAATAAATTTACATATGATGCATGAACCACAGGGGAAATTACCTTTCGCAGAATTTTTGAGCCATGTTTCAGGAGTGGGCCGAGTGTAGAGACTATGCACCAAACGGTCACGTAAATTGGAACCACGTCTGTACGTGACCAATGGGCGATCGGATAGGGATGATCCAATGTCAGGATCCGACTGAAGAATGGACCAATGGTTCTGGAGGATTTCTTGAACTTGACGGTGGGCTTTGTCGAAATTAGCCAGGATACGTGGTGTCATATCAACATTATCCCTATTTCTAGGGGTCAGTAACTGGCTACGGTTTGTACTCATGGCGTGATGGTACGCCTTTTTCAGGGTATACTCTGGGTATCCCCTGTTTGTAAACCTGTGTTTCAGATCTAAAGCTGTGGCCTTAAATTCACCAAGCTCGGAACAATTTCTCCTGGCCCTGAGATACTGTCCCTTAGGGATACCCCTTCTCAGGGCCAGGGGATGTCCGCTCTCCCAGTGTAGGAGACTGTTGGTCGCCGTTTGTTTCCTAAACAGCTTGGTAGTGATACGTCTATCAGCACCTATTGAGATGCTGAGATCCAAAAACGTAATTGCGCTCTCCTGTATCTCAGATGTAAAAAAGAGGCCAATTACGTTAGTGTTTAGGACCTCCACAAATTCGAGAAAACCCTCTCTGGTACCATTCCACAATATCAGAACATCATCCAAATATCTAATCCACAATTGGATGCAAGATGTATATGGATCCATAGATTCCGAGAAAACCACCTCTTTCTCCCACCAGCCCAGGAAGAGGTTTGCGAAAGTAGGGGCACAGGGACTGCCCATCGCAACCCCCCTGAGCTGGTGGTAGATACGTTGATCAAAAAGGAAGATGTTCCGTGTCAGGATAAAATCCAACAATTGCATAACCAAGGCATTATGGCGGCGACACTGGTCCCCTCTCTGCCGGAGGAAAGTCTCCACCGCTTTACACCCCAACTCGTGTAGTATAGAGGTGTAAAGGGCTTCGACATCCAGACTAGCCAACCATATATCCTGCTCACAGTATATGCCGTCCAGTCTCTGTAGCACATCCATAGTGTCGCGGGCATACGAGGGCAGACTCACCACAAATGGACGCAGGATGGTATCCACATACATACTTATATTTGCAGTGAGGCTGCCCATGCCCGAAACAATGGGTCTGCCCTTTACAGGAAGACCCTGTTTATGTAGCTTGGGCAGGCTGTAGAATGTAGCAAGAACAGGGAATTTGGGTAGTAAAAATTCGAACTCTGCTTTGCTAATTAATCTTTCTTGTAAAGCATCCTGCAGTATTCCTGCCAATTGGGCCTTAAAGGTCAATGTGGGATCCGAACTCAAGGTATTATAGGTTTTTTTATCTTCCAAGAGTCTCAGGCACATGGAACGGTATGTATCTCTATGATTTCCCCCTTTCCTCCCTTGCTGGTATGGACATATTGGATTTATGGAGGAGGGGCCTATCTCTGTATGTATGTCATTATGTTTGTCACTGTCTTTTAATTTATGCCGCTTTGTATAAGGTTCTGTTTAGGGATGCACTTACATTTTCCTTGATGTCACCAATTTGGGCTCCTCCAGCATAGCTGACACCAGTGCTAGGCGTATAGGTGACATATCTCATATAGCCGCGACTTTCGATTCCTCCTGTATACATGGGCACTTGATGTGTCAGCATGGAGGTGTGTGATGTAAGGAGGGCTCTGGGCGGATCGGGGGTGTAAGTCAGATGACGCACCTTGCTCCGATTCGGCCGAGCGCTAACACACGCCCCCTTTGTAGGCGGGGCTGACTGGATATCTGGCCGGCGTTCATGCGGCCGCGTACGGCCATCACAGCGCCGAATGCCTCTACACACAACAGTGTGAGGCGGTTCTGCTCCACAGGCTAATACTGTTTAAACACTTCGCTTCGCTCCTGATGAATTGTGGCTCATATGGCCATAGGGAAACGCGTTGAGCCGGTGATCCTGTGTTTGTTACACGGCTCTTTAAGCAGGGTGTGTGCTTGACTCAGGCAGCGCTACAGCTGACTTGTGTACTTAGGGTTTGTGATTATCATTACACCTTGGCTGTTTGGGCTGATGGAGATGGCTGAGTGAGCGTCCACAATATTGTGGCATCTGGTGGATGCTATACCCCAAGGGGGCTTGATTCACTCGTCAGCTATCCCACATCGCCCAGCCAGGTTGATCCACACCTGACAAACCTGTGCCTGGTTTAACCCCTTGAGCCGTGTGCAATTTCCTGATCAGCTTATATTAGCACCGCAGTGCTAGCTGTATAGGATTCTAGTCCGGACTCTATTATAGTGGTGTGGATTTAATCCCTCTCCTACACCACCATTGGAGTCTGGAAGCCTGATTGTCACAGACGTGATATTCAGTTTTCCCTATTTATATTTAATAAATCCTTTATTATTTTTCTCCTCATACGTCTATTCAGGCAGATAATTAAATGATTTATACCTCCACAACACAAACAAACCCTCCCATGCGGGCTGAATCTTCTATTGTCTGAGGCAATCAACCCCAGCTGCATGGGTTCCTGCTCAGAAGGGGCTGACAGTGACTGAGACCCCTGCGCACAGAATGAGACCGCTGCACTGTCCCGGGACTGAGTATGACAGGAAGGAGAGATCTCTCCTCTCTCACTAAGACGCCTGTCAATACGAACGGCCTGAGACATAGCAGAGTCCAGGGAGATTGGCCTCTCATGAAAGGCAAATGCATCTTTCAATCCCTCTGAAAGACCCTGGCAAAATTGACTTCGGAGTGCAGCATCATTCCAACCAGTATCAGCTGCCCATCTCCGAAATTCTGAGCAGTATATCTCTGCGGATTGTTTACCCTGGCATAACAGACGTAGTTTAGACTCAGCCAGAGCAATACGATCCGGATCATCATATATCTGACCCAGGGCTAAAAAGAATTCATCCACTGAGCGGAGGGGCCGTGCCCCCTCCGGTAGCGAAAAGGCCCAAGACTGGGCGTTACCCCTGAGCAGCGATACAATGATCCCCACCCTCCGTTCTTCATCACCAGAGGAATGGGGAAGAAGGCGAAAATGGAGTTTGCAAGCCTCTTTAAAACGCACAAAATTCTCACTACCCCCAGAGAACGTATCCGGGAGCGAGATCTTAGGCTCAGCACAAACTCTATGAACGCAAGCTGAACCGGTCACTTGAAACTGAGAAAAAATCCTACGGAGATCAGCTACCTCCAATGAAAGACCCTGGAGGCGTTCAGCCAAAAGTGAAACCGGATCCATGCTTGAGACGGTTTTGGCGGCTTATAATGTCACGGATGGTGTACAGGAAACAAGACAATACAATATAAACAATGACTCACTGGATCCACAACTAAGGAACAAAAGGGAGACCCCTGCATGAGACCTGCCGCTCTCCCTTATTGCTCAGCCTATGCGACCACCCCAAAGGTGGATGGGCGCATATCCACGTACCTCGACTATCTTACACCTGATGACCCTACAATAGTGAGGGGATACGACCACCGGCTCCCTACACAGACACAGAGGGAGTCAGGGTCACCTGGATCCAGAAAACAGAAAATCATAAATACATAAACAGCACTTATCTTGCAGACGACTGGGGACTGTGGACTGAGAACTAGGAACAGCATGCACACACACTCCAGGAAGTTGTATAAGCCGCACACTACTGCATTCTGGGGAGGAACTTAAAGGGCAGCAATCAGTCCAACTGCATGACAGCTGAGATAGACTAACGAGATGAGGAACTCAACCAAAACAAAGAAATTCAAGGAGGAGGATCTGAAAGGCTCCTGTCAGAGCTTCTCAGCTGTCTGGCTGTGACAGTGGATGACACATAGCATAAGATGCTATATGTGTCATCCACAGATTCCCCATAACAGTGCCATCCACAAATGCCCCCAAAACAGTGCCATCCACAGATGCCCCCATAACAGTGCCATCCACAAATGCCCCCATAACAGTGCCATCCACAGATGCCCCCATAACAGTGCCATCCACAGATGCCCCCATAACAGTGTGATCCACATATCCCAATAACAGTGTCATCCACATATCCCCCATAACAGTGTCAGTCACAGATCCCCTATAACAGTGTGAGCCACAGATCCCCCATAACAGTGTCAGCCACAGATCCCCCATAATAGTGTCATCCACAGACCACCATAAGTTCAACACCCACCAAAAGCACACCTTTTGGTTCAAAATATATATTTTTCTTATTTTCCTCCTCAAAAACCTACGGTACATGTTTTTTTTTTAATATAGATTAAGCCCCATGACAGTAATACTGATTATGATTATCTTGCAGTGCAGTCATCGTAAATAATCATGAAACATATAACTGAAAAGGCCATTCTTACTGATGCAGGATGCCAACAAGTAGGGTTGAGGGATGTGTAGCATTTGAAGCAGAATTCGACCTTAAATTTAGGAAAACTTTAATTCGAAACAAATCTGAATTTTCTTGTGCTTCGTGATAACCAATCAGGTTTTCCTAAAATGAAGGTTGCATGTGCTACAAGGCAAAACTAAGTGTTAGAAGAGACAAGCTCGGGAACGCAAGATCACCCATAATGCTGTGCAGCCAGCCAATACACAGATAGCCATCCCTATAAAACCCTCATCCCATTGTCCTGTGAGCTCAGCATTGGGAAAGACGTGTCAAGAGCTCATGCGCTAGGGACAGTGTTGATGAAAATTATTAATAGAAGAATATTGGAAAAGGAAAGTGCAGGAAAACTTATTCTGAGTCTCCATGTAATAAAAAAGTCAGCAAGATGCAGAGAGAGGAGGAGCTGGATGTTCCTGATGAGATATTCTCATAAATATTAGATGATGTGGAAAAGTAGGAAAAGCAGATGGCAGAAGAAGGCATCCCATCTGTAGGGCAGCAGGGTGCTGGGGTTGGAGAAGTGGGTATGCCAGAGCCCATTAATGTTCAGTGTTTACTGTCAAATAACCTGCAGGAGATTGCAGGCAAGAACAGCAATAATATGCATATTGTGCCCCCATCTAACCAGCCAAACGCCATACCAGCAACAGCCCCTTTTTAGAGGTACACTAAAGGTGCCACTTGCCCATTAGCAATAAAGACCAACTATACAGTGTGGTCTTCAGTATTAAATGAAGGAGAACTGCGAGGTAATTGTCTGCATGGTTCTTCACTGCAGCATACGTGCTCCATATTGCTGGAGGAGGTGGAGGCAGTGCGTTTGGAGAAGAGCACCCAAGAACATATTTTAATGTACCAGAGCTGTTGCGACTGTCACTTGTGCCTCATTGAGGCTCTTTCCGTAAGAGCCACAAGTGGGGAATCCACTGTTGTTCAGTGTTTTGTGAGCACCTGTCTTTAGGACTCAAACGACCTGAGCAAAGGCAAGCCTGGGTTTTTTCTTTCTTTGACTTGCATCTAGAGCCACAATCCCAGGAGTATCCATAGAGCTGTGGATTCCAGGACTCTGATGAACTATAAATCCACAGCCTGGGACTGTTTTATTCCATTTAGTATAGGTTAACTAGCAACCCCTTAACCTGGTCTCTCCACAGAAATGGGAGGGAGGGGATCAGCAGCTTTGGGTACTTGATGGCAGGCTATCAGGAGGCACCACAAGCATGGCCTGCCTTTCACCAAGGAGGTGTGTATTACGCCAGACCTGGTGGTACTACCATTGTATATAGTTGTTATTATGTATTTTATTGTTTTATATATTGTTATGTAATTTTGTATGCTATGACCGTATTTTCCATTAAGGTTGTGGATGGCAAGAGCTCTTATGATACCATACCTATCACTCATTAATTTAATGGTAGAGAAAATATATTTTTCTTTTTCTATATGTTATGGAAATACACATTAACATTGTTTCTTGTAATTTCAGGTGTGGCAGAGTTCCTGATTATAGAACCTACCCGTCCACATCAAATCACATAGTCCGCTTTGGATTCAATGCCTTTAGATTTTTAAAGAAACATTCCATTGTCTACATTCAGTGTAAGCTAGTGGTGTGCAAGGAGGGCAGTGCCAACTCTCGTTGCAGCCAAGGATGTATAAGAAGACACAAAAGAGCTGTTAACTCTTACCATCATGAAGAGGTTCATGTTGTGGTCGGACCTGTACAGCTTGAATAAAAACATCAAATCTAAGAAAGGGAGTGCAGCAAATTCAATTCAAAAGAATTTTCTAAATCTAAAGCCTTATTATACATTGGATACATCTTTAAGTGGGATCTACCCATAGGGATGATCTACTATATGATTTATACATAAATTTATTGTAACTCAGTTAATGATAAGTACTGTTTAAAAGCAATAGCGAATGATAAAAATGTTTGCTTCACGAATTTAAATAAAATTACAATTTTAAAATGATTTATTTATTTGTATATTGCTGGATATATACTGAATGAATGTTAGCATGGTCATTCCGGATAATCTGCCCATGTAAAGGTGCCACAGATCACTGAATGAATGAGAAAAATACACAAGGTGAAAAGATTATTCGACCAGACACCTAAATCATCAAACAGATGATACCGCGGTCTGCTGAACACAAACAATGAATCTGTATGAGGACAAAAGATGGCAGTATCGATGTCAGTAGCCATTGCTTGTCCCAATACAGTGCATCTCTGCATGTAAATCCAGCTCTTCATTTCGACTGAGGTGCAGGCAATTATCAGGAAGGAACGGTCCATACCAGAGTATTGGCTGCTTCGTCGGGCAGTTTAAATGCAGCATAACAGCTGTGAATATAGAAACTTTGTAATAACTCCTATCAAAGAGACAATCTTTAGGGTTGAGCGAACCCGAACTGTAAATTTCGGGTTCGTACCGAACTTTAGGATTTTTGGACCCCGGACCCGAACCCGAAATTTTCAGTATAAGTTCAGAAGTGCTTGTTTAACTCAGCGATCTAAAACGATTTTGTTTTGTAGGTGCAGTGCACAATTTTTTACCCTGCCCTGAGCCCAGTGACACAGAAAAATAACTTTTATCCGTTTGTTAGTTAGGTGGGCCTTGGTGGCCATTTTATGCAAGTTCAGTGCACCAGCACAGCATATGTGCTTTTGAGACAGTCAAATACAAGCTTGAAATACTGCAATTGCATTCTGGGTTTAAAAAAATCACCCATTTTTGGCAATACCCTACATCTGGGGTCTTTGCTGCATTTGTCAGTGTGAAATACAAGCTTGAAATACTGTAATAATATTCTGTTATTAAAAAAACACCCATTTTGGGCAAAATACTAAATTTGCGGCCTTTGCTGCATCTGTCAGTGTGAAATATAAGCGTTAGATATTCTGTTATTAAAAAAAAAACATTTGGGGCAAGATCCTAAATTTGCGGAGAATGAGGAGAGCGTCAAATAAGAGACGTGGCCCAGGTCGTGGTGCTGCTGGTGGTCTCCTGTTGCAGGGAGAGGACGTGGTCGATCTGTGCCAGCTACACGCACAAGTGAAACACCTTCCTCAGGTGCGAGTAGGCAACAGAACCTTCAGCGTTATTTGGTCGGGCCTAATGCGGCTCTACGACTGGTGAGGCCAGAACAAGTACAGGCGATAGTAGATTAAGTTGCTGACAGTGCCTCCAGTTCCTTCACATTGTCTCTCACCCAGTCTCCTGCTGAAAGATCAGAGTTGGCACCTGCAGCCGATGTCCATCAGTCTTTTACCTCACCCCCTTGCAAATTAGCCAAGCAGTCTGAGCCTCAAGTCATGCAGCAGTCTCTTCTGCTTTTTGATGACTCTGTTAGCAGGGTTTCCCAGGGCTATCCACATAGTCCTGCCCTAGAAGTGGAAGAGATTGAGTGCACCGATGTCACGAGGGTGTCAAGAGCCACGTCTGACTCCGTTATACCCGGGGTCAGGAAGTCGCAGCGGGTGGCTGCGCGCTCTATGTCTAAAGACAGTGCTGTTTATTAATGGTAGCTTTCTGGGTTTGCCTTGCAATCCTTTTTGGCTCACTCAGGGATCCGTAGCTTCTCCTCCTCAGCTGTTTCTTGTCCAGCAATCCCAACCTCCTTATATTCCCATCTCTCACTACTCTGGTTGCCAGATATAGAGCTTCCTGCCTGGACTTCTATACTGACCCACTGGAGCTGTGTAGCGGTGTTCCCTGGTTGTTGTTCCAGAACGTTACCCTCCGGATCCCTGTTGGGCCTTGGTGGTCTGCTGTTGTCGCCCACCTGGGATTATATGTTTGTCTGTATTGTCTGTCCTCTCCTTGGTGTTTTCCTCTTAGTGTCAGTGGTGCGGACTAGTGATCCCACTGCCCCGTTCACTACATAGGGCTCTTCTTAGGGAAAGCCAGGGTTTAGGCACGTGATCGGCGTACGGGTGAGGAACCCGTCTAGGGACGTCAGGGCAGTCAGGTGCCAGCCGCAAGGTGAGTCAGGGGTCACCATCTTTCCCTCTCCCTTGGACAGGGCCTTTCCATTTCCCTCCCTTTGTGTGACGCCGGTCATTACATTATATCTGGCCCTTATTTTGTGTAGGTAAAAAAAAAATAAAAAATTTCTTTCTACCTACTTAGAATCCAGTATGGATCCAATTGCTGCTTTGTCAAAGCACCTTCAAGGCCTGTCTTTGGAGGTGGCAGGATTGAAGGCGTCGGTCCTCCAGCAACAGCAGCAATTGCTACAGACCGCAAGCCCAGCGGTTGCTACAGGTAACCAGGTTGTTGCGGAACCCAAGGTTGCTCTTCCTGACAGATTTTCTGGGGGAAGGGACAAATTTGTGACGTTCCGTGAGGCCTGTAAATTATATTTTAAACTGCGCCCTTACTCCTCTGGTAATGAAGAACAGCGGGTGGGGGTTGTTATTTCCCTGCTTAAGGGGGACCCGCAATCCTGGGCGTTCTCTTTACCCACTGATTCCCAGGCTCTCCGGTCAGTGGATGAATTTTTTGGGGCCTTGGGTCTCATATATGATGACCCTGACCGAATCGCACTGGCTGAATCAAAGTTACGGAGACTCCTACAGGGAGAGCGGCCAGTAGAGGAGTATTGCTCAGAGTTCCGTAGGTGGGCTACGGATACCCAGTGGAACGACCCGGCTCTCAGGAGTCAGTTCTGCTCTTGGTTATCCGAAAGGATTAAGGATGCGCTTGCGCTGTATGAGACTCCCTTTTCCCTTGATGCGGTTATGTCCCTTGCTATCAGAATAGATAGACATCTTAGGGACAGATTGAAAAATCCGGAGCAACTGGTAACCCCTCCCAAGCAGCAGTTAGTCTGTACGGACTTAGACGAGCCTATGCAGCTAGGAGGAACTACTCGTCAGGTCCGTCCTCCTGAGGCTCGCCGTAGGCGTGGGGTTTGTTTTTTCTGTGGGGAGAGGGGTCATTTTATTAATGTCTCTCCTTCCTTTCTCAAAAACAAAAGACCGTCAGAACTACTAACCCCAGGCTGTGTGGAGGATGTCAGCCGGGGGGTATACGTTTCCTCCATACGAACATCGCAATTTGTGTTGCCAGCGGTTGTTGTTTTTGGTGTTAAGACGGAGACTATTTCTTTTTTTTTAGACAGTGGAGCAGGAGTAAATTTGATAGATGCCCATTTTGCCCACACTATGGGTTTGTCTCTCTGTACGCTACAGAGACCTATTCCCATATTCGCTATTGATTCTGCTCCTCTGTCTCAGAGAAACCTCTCTCACATTGTCCATAACTTACACCTTCAGGTAGGGGACCACCATAACAAGTGGCTTTCATGTTATGTTCTGTAGGGGCTTCCTACTCCTGTGGTGTTGGGTCTTCCCTGGTTGGTAGCGCACAATCCAGTGGTGGATTGGCAGGCCAGGGAGATATTGGAGTGGAGTGAGCATTGCAGAGAAAATTGCCTAAATAGCAATTGCTTAGTCGCCTCCATAGCTACCCTACCTACATTTGTTTCGGACTTTGAGGACGTTTTTTCTGAAAAGGGTTGCCAGAAGTTACCACCTCACCGTCCTTATGATTGCCCGGTTAACCTGATTCCCGGTGCAAAATTACCCAAGACCAGGTTATATAATCTTTCGGGTCCGGAGAGACAAGCCATGAAATATTATATCTCCGAGAGCTTGGCTAAGGGACACATCAGACCCTCTTCTTCACCCGTGGCTGCAGGGTTTTTCTTCGTTAAAAAGAAAGATGGGGGCCTGCGTCCTTGCCTAGATTTTCGCGAATTAAACCGGATAACCATCCGAGACCCATACCCTCTTCCTCTCATTCCTGACCTGTTTAATCAGATTGCGGGTGCTAGGTGGTTCTCCAAACTTGATCTTAGGGGGGCCTACAATCTGATTCATATCAAGGAAGGGGATGAGTGGAAGACAGCTTTTAACACCCCTGAGGGGCATTATGAAAATCTAGTCATGCCTTTCGGTCTGACCAATGCTCCTGCTGTCTTCCAACATTTCGTTAATGACATTTTTAGTCATCTTCTCGGCAGGTTTGTGGTGATATACCTAGATGATATTTTAATTTATTCGTCTGATCTGAAAACACATGAGGTGCATGTCAAACAGGTACTGCAGGTCCTACGGACGAATAAATTATATGCTAAAATTGAAAAGTGTGTCTTCGCCGTTCAGGAAATACAGTTTCTAGGTTATTTATTATCTGCTTCAGGTTTCCGTATGGATCCTAGGAAGGTCCAGGCAATTTTAGATTGGGATCTTCCTGAGAACCTCAAAGCACTGCAACGGTTCTTGGGCTTCGCAAATTTCTATAGAAAATTCATTAAAAATTATTCGGTGATTGTAAAACCCCTTACTGACATGACTAGGAAGGGTACTGATTTTTCTAAATGGTCTGACGCCGCTAAAATAGCTTTTTCCTCTCTAAAAGAGAGGTTTACCTCGGCACCTGTACTAATCCAACCTGATGTCTCCCAGCCTTTTATTGTTGAAGTAGATGCGTCAGAGGTGGGAGTGGGGGCTGTGCTGTCTCAGGGTCCGTCTCCTGGCAAATGGCGTCCTTGTGCGTTCTTTTCTAAAAAACTATCTGCAGCAGAGAAGAACTATGATATTGGCAATAGGGAACTATTAGCTATTAAACTAGCGTTTGAAGAATGGCGTCACTTTTTAGAGGGGGCAATCCACCCCATCACTGTTATTACGGACCACAAAAACCTTCTGTACCTCGAATCAGCTAAGCGTCTCACCCCTAGACAAGCTAGGTGGTCGCTATTTTTTTACCAGGTTTAACTTTGTTATTACCTATCGTCCTGGGGCAAAAAATACCAAGGCAGATGCACTATCTCGTTGTTTCCCTGGAGGGGGTAATGTGAGTGATCCGGTACCCATTCTACAAAGAGGAGTGGTTGTCTCTGCGGTACACTCTGTTCTGGAGGAGTAGGTGTTAGAGGCCCAGGGGGACGCCCCGGTCTCTTGCCCCTCAGAGAAATTGTTTGTACCGTTAAACCTGCGTCTCGAATTATTAAAGGAACATCATAATTCGGCACTTGCTGGGCACCCGGATAGTAAAGCAACCTTGGAGCTATTGTCTCGTCATTTTTGGTGGCCAAGGTTGCGTCAGGATGTAATGGATTTTGTGTCTTCCTGTTCTACTTGTGCGCGCGCGAAAGTCTCTCATACACGTCCTGCAGGGTCTTTATTGCCACTTGTCATTTCCAATAGGCCATGGACACATCTGTCAATGGATTTTATCACTGACTTACCTTTTTCTGCGGGTAAAACAGTTATCTTGGTAGTAGTGGACAGGTTTAGCAAAATGGTACACTTCATTGCGTTACCCGCACTACCTAATGCTAAGACTCTTGCTCAGGTATTCATCAGTGAAATCGTGAAGCTTCACGGGGTCCCTTCCGATGTTGTTTCGGATCGGGGAACCCAGTTTATTTCTAAATTTTGGAAAGCTTTTTGTTCCCGTTTGGGGGTACACTTGTCCTTTTCCTCAGCTTTCCATCCTCAGTCGAATGGACAGACTGAGCGTACCAACCAAAACCTTGAGACATATCTAAGATGTTTTGTGTCTGAAAACCAAGAGGTGTGGTCATCATATTTACCGTTAGCCGAGTTTGTCATAAATAATCGCCGTCAGGAATCCACTGGCAAGTCACCATTTCTTGGTGCATATGGTTTTCATCCCCAATTCTGTACTTTCCAAGAGGGGGGGTCTTCTGGGGTTCCCAAAGAGGAACGGTTTTCGTCATCTCTTTCTTCTGTATGGCAGAAAGTGCAAGCTAATTTGAAAAATATGGGAGGTAAATATAAATGCATGGCTGATAAAAAACGGTCGCCAGGTCCGGACCTAGGAGTGAATGACTATGTGTGGTTATCTACTAGGAATATTAAATTAAAGGTTCCCTCTTGGAAACTGGGTCCTAGGTTTATTGGTCCCTACAAAATAGTAGCCATCATTAACCCTGTGGCTTTTCGCCTGGAGCTACCTCAGACTTTTAAAATTCATAACGTCTTCCATAAGTCGTTACTCAAAAAGTATGTTCCACCTCTAGAACCATCACCGCTGCCACCCCCTCCTGTTATTGTCAATGGTAATCTAGAGTTTCAAATATCCAAAATTGTTGATTTTCGTCTGGTCCGCCGCTCTCTTCAATATCTGGTGCATTGGAGGGGTTACGGTCCCGAGGAAAGAATGTGGGTTCCAGCGTCTGAGGTAAACGCCGACAGGTTAGTTCGGGTTTTTCATGCCTCTCATCCTGAGAGACCTAGTCCTGAGTGTCCGGAGGCCCCTTGTGGAAGGGGGGGTACTGTCACGAGGGTGTCAAGAGCCACGTCTGACTCCGTTATACCCGGGGTCAGGAAGTCGCAGCGGGTGGCTGCGCGCTCTATGTCTAAAGACAGTGCTGTTTATTTATGGTAGCTTTCTGGGTTTACCTTGCAATCCTTTTTGGCTCACTCAGGGATCCGTAGCTTCTCCTCCTCAGCTGTTTCTTGTCCAGCAATCCCAACCTCCTTATATTCCCATCTTTCACTTCTCTGGTTGCCAGATATAGAGCTTCCTGCCTGGACTTCTATACTGACCCACTGGAGCTGTGTAGCGGTGTTCCCTGGTTGTTGTTCCAGAACGTTACCCTCCGGATCCCTGTTGGGCCTTGGTGGTCTGCTGTTGTCGCCCACCTGGGATTATATGTTTGTCTGTATTGTCTGTCCTCTCCTTGGTGTTTTCCTCTTAGTGTCAGTGGTGCGGACTAGTGATCCCACCGCCCCGTTCACTACATAGGGCTCTTCTTAGGGAAAGCCAGGTTTAGGCATGTGATCGGCGTACGGGTGAGGAACCCATCTAGGGACGTCAGGGCAGTCAGGTGCCAGCCGCAAGGTGAGTCAGGGGTCACCATCTTTCCCTCTCCCTTGGACAGGGCCTTCCCATTTCCCTCCCTTTGTGTGACGCCGGTCATTACAACCGATGCCCAACCACTTATGTTTCAAGATGAGTACATGGGAGGACCACTGCAGCATGTCTCGGATGATGACGAAACACAGGTGCCAACTGCTGTGGCTTTCTGCAGTGTGCAGACCAACAAGGAGGGCAGGGGTGATGACTGGGTGTAAGATGAGGTGGAGGACAATGAGGTCCTCGACCCCACATGGAATCAAGGTCATGCGAGTGACCTGTGTAGTTCAGAGGAAGAGGCGGTGGTCGCACAGAGCCACCAGCACAGCAGAAGAGGGAGCAAGGTGCAAAAGCGGAGCGGCCGTCCCCTAAACAGTACACCTGCTACTGCCCACCGCAGCAAGGGACCGAGCACACCAAAGCCAGCTCCAATGAGATCCCTGGCGTGCCTGTTATTCAGACAATGTGCTGACGCAGAGGCGTATCTAGTGAAAATGGCGCCTATGGCAAGCACTGAAACTGCGCCCCTGTCAAAATATTTTAAACCCATCTTTCAGATAACCTTAACAAAAAAAAAAACACGATAGCTCTTTTGTAGAACCCCCATAAAAACTTACAGTTACTTGACTTGGCCCTTGGGGATCTCGGACGCCACTTCAACACTTTGGCCGGGGGCTCGGCGGAGCTGATGTTGTGCTTTAACCTAATGAGAAAGATTTCATAATAAGGATTTGGAGAAAGGGCAGAGGGATAGCAGAGCAGGGAGAGGCTGGTGCTGCTACTAGGGGGTCATACCATGGGGGAGTAATAAAGCCCACCATAATGCCCCCCCAGTAGTAATAATTCTCCTTATAATATGCAAAACATTTGTAATGCCCCCAGTTGAGCTAATGTTCCCATAATGTGCCAATATAAAATACCCCTTCTCAGTGCCCCCGTAGATGACCCCCATAGTGCCCCCCCCCTTCCCCATAGTACCCACCATAATGTGTCCCAGTATAAAATGCCCCTATACAGAGCCCCCATATAAAATATCTTCTTTTTTAGCCTCAGTAGATGCCCCTATAGTGCCCCCCAATAATCTGCAGTAAGATGTGCCCCCATAGATGCCCCCAATCATGTGCCAGTAATAAGAGCCCCCCCACCATCATGTGCCAGTAGCCAGAGCCCCCCCATATCATGTCAGTAGCCAGAGCCCCCCCATATCATGTGTCAGTAGCCAGAGCCCCCCATATCATGTGCCAGTAGCCAGAGTGCCCCCAATCATGTGCCAGAAATAAGAGCCCCCCCACCATCATGTGCCAGTAGCCAGAGCCCCCCATATCATATGCCAGTAGCCAGAGCCCCCCCATATCATGTGCCAGTAGCCCCCCTTATGTGCCAGTAGCCCCCCTATGTGCCAGTAGCCCTCCTTATCATGTGCCAGTAGCCCCCCTTATCATGTGCCAGTAGCCCCCTTATCATGTGCCAGTAGCCCCCCTTATCATGTGCCAGTAGCCCCCCTTATCATGTGCCAGTAGCCCCCCATATCATGTGCCAGTAGCCAGAGCCCCCCCCATATCATGTGCCAGTAGCCAGAGCCCCCCCCCCCACCATCATGTGCCAGTAGCCAGAGCCCCCCCATATCATGTGTCAGTAGCCAGAGCCCCCCCATATCATGTGTCAGTAGCCAGAGTGCCCCCATATCATGTGCCAGTAGCCAGAGTGCCCCCATATCATGTGCCAGTAGCCCCCCATATCATGTGCCAGTAGCCCCCCTTATCATGTGCCAGCCCAGTAGTCCCCCCTTATCATGTGCCAGCCCAGTAGTCCCCCCTTATCATGTGCCAGCCCAGTAGTCCCCCCTTATCATGTGCCAGCCCAGTAGCCCCCCTTATCATGTGCCAGCCCAGCCCAGTAGTCCCCCCTTATGTGCCAGCCCAGTAGCCCCCCTTATGTGCCAGCCCAGTAGCCCCCCTTATCATGTGCCAGCCCAGTATTGTACCTATATAAAAAAATAAAAAAAAATAATACACTTATACTTACCTCCAGCAATGCGATGCGATGCAGGCCACCTCTTCCGTCTGTGTGTCCCTCGCTATACGGCTCAGGCGACGCGATGACGTCATCGCGCCATCACCGGCCTCTGATAGGCTGCCAGCACTAAGCCGGCAGCCTATCAGAGGAACAGGAGGGGACACACCTCTCCCTCCTCTGCCGCAGCACAGACAGGCATCTGTATTGCCGTCCTGAGGACGGCAATACAGATGACTATGGAGATGAGCGCTTCCGCAATGGAGGCGCTCATCTCCTGCTCTGCCCTGCCGCCGGCCGCGGCCCGGCGGCCGCCCCCACTTGTCACCAGGGCCGCAGCGCTGGGGTGCGGGGCCCGGGCACCCACTGCACCCCGTGTAGGATCGGCCCTGGTCGCCCCCCCCGCTTGGCGCCTATGGCACTAGCCATGGCTGCCATAGCTTGGATACGCCACTGTGCTGACGACAAGACACGAGTAGTTTGCACACTGTGCAATCAGAGCCTGAAGCGAGCAATAAACGTTCTCAACCTGAGCACAACATGCATGACCAGGCATCTAAGTGCAAAGCATGAGCTGCAGTGGAGTAGACACCTCAAAAACCAAGAAAGGTCTCGGCCTCTTCATCCACCTCTGGAGTGACAGTGCCACCTGCCACCCCGCAAATATAGGATCTGCCAGCAACACCACCACCTGGGTCACCAAGCATCTCCACAATGTCCCATGTAAGCGTTCAGCTCTCTATCTCCCAAACACTGGAGCAGAAGAGAAAGTACCCCCCTACCCACCTGCGATCCCTGGTCCTGAATGCCAGCATTTCAAAATTACTGGCCTTTGAAATGTTGTCATTCCGTCTGGTGGAGACAGAGAGTTTTAAAAACCTTATGGCGGTGGCTGTCCCACAGTACGTCGTGCCCAGTCACCACTACTTTTCCAGATGAGCCATCCCTTCCCTGCACAACCAAGTGGGGGACAAAATCAGGTGTGCACTGCGCAACGCCATCTGTGGCAAGGTCCACCTAACTACGGATACATGGATCAGTAAGCACAGTCAGGGACGTTATATCTCCCTAACAGCACACCAGGTAAATGCATTGGCGGCTGGGCCTGAGGCGGATAGCAGTTTGGCGCATGTCCTTCCACCACCGAGGATTGCAGGGCGCTTCAGTTTGCCTTCTATTGCTTCCTCCTCCTACTCCGCTTCCTCATCCTCTACCGCCTCCTCTTCCGGTCAGCGTAACACCTTCACCACCAACTTCAGCACAGCCAGGGGTAAACGACAGCAGCAGTTTTAAAACGTATCTGTTTGGGGGACAAACCCCACACCGCGCAGGAGCTGTGGATGGACATGGAACAACAGACCGATGAGTGGTTGGTGCCAGTGAGCCTCAAGCCTGGCCTGGTGGTGTGCTATAATGGGCGAAATCTTGTAGCAGCTCTGGGACTAGCCGGTTTGACGCACATTCCTTGCCTGGCGCATTGCTGAATTTGGTGGTGCAGAGTTTCCTTAAAAATGATCCCGATATGTCAGAGCTGCTGCAGAAAAGTGTGGGCCATCTGTGCGCGCTTTCGGCGTTCTCATCCTGCTGCTGCTCGCCTGTCAGCGCTGCAGCATTATTTCGGCCTTTCCGCTCACCGCCTCATATGCGACGTGCCCACAAGGTGGAACTCCATCTTGCACATGCTGGCCAGACTGTGCGAGCAGCAGCAGGCGATAGTGGAGTTTCAGCTGCAGCACGCACGGGTGAGTCGTTCTGCGGAACAGCACCACTTCACCACCAATGACTGGGCCTCCATGCGAGACCTGTGTGCCTTGTTGCACTGTTTCGAGTACTCCCCCAACATGGCCAGTGCCAATGACGCCGTTCTCAGCGTTACTATCCCGCTTCTATGCCTCCTTGAAAAAACGCTTCAAACAATGATGGAAGAGGATGTGGCACAGGAGGAGGAGGAGGAAGAGGGATAATTTCATAGGGTTTCAGGCCTATTCACAAGTGGCTCTGTCCTTGCACCCATAAATTCCAGGTACACAATTGTCCAGCCAGGGCACAGTTCTGGATGAAGACAAGGTGGAGGATGAGGAGGAGGAGATGGAGGAGGAGGAACCGTGTTCACAGCAGGGTAGCACCCAGACCAGCTCATGGCCATCACTGGTGTGTGGCTGGGGGGATACAGAGGACACAGACGATACACCTCCCACAAAGGACAGCTTGTCGTTGCCTCTGGACAGCCTGGCACACATAAGCGATTACATGCTGCAGTGTCTCTGCATCGATCGCCGAGTCGGCCACATTCTAACTTATGCTGATTACTGGGTGGCCACGCTGCTGGATCCCCGTTACAAGGACAATGTACCGTCCTTAATTCCATCACTGGAGCGTGATCGTAAGATGCGCGAGTACATGCGCACGCTGGTAGACGCGCTGCTGGTGGCATTCCCACCTGACAGCGGGAGCACAGTGGAAGCACAAGGCGAAGGCAGAGGAGGAGGAAAAGGTCGCCAACGCAGCTGGGGCACCACCAGCACCTCAGAAGGCAGGGTTAGCATGGCCGAAATGTGGAAAAGCTTTGTCAGCACGCCACAACAACCAGCACCACCAGCTGATACGGAACGTCTTAGCAGGAAGCATCATTTCAGCAACATGGTGGAGCAGTATGTGTGCACACGCCTACAAGTACTGAATGATGGGTCTGCCCCCTTCAACTTCTGGGTCTCCAAATTGGGCACATTGCCTGAGCTTGCCCTTTATGCCTTGAACGTGCTGGCTTGCCCTGCAGCCACTGTATTGTCTGAACGTGTATTTAGCACGGCAATTGGCGTTATTACAGACAAGCGCAGCCGCCTGTCCACAGCAAATGTGGACAAGCTCACGTTCATTAAAATGAACCAGGCATGGATCCCACATGACTTGTCCGTACCTTGTGCAGAATAGACATGTATACCCGCCTTACCCAGCCATTGTTATACTACAGCTAAATGGCTCATTGTTGTTTTTTTGATATTTCCCAATCTTTTGGGGTGTACCCTAATTTAAATAAATAAAAAATTGGAACCAAAAACCTGTGTTGGCTATCTCGTCCTCCTCCACCACCGCTTCCACCTACACCGCTACGTCCAACGCTGAAGTCATTTCACTAATTTGTCTGATACATTGTTGGGTTACATATCCCAAATTTTGGGCTGAGATATACCCCTGCTCTACCTAGTTGAAAGGTTAATACATTTCACAAATTTTTCTGTTACATAGTTGGGTGACATTCACCAATTTTTGGCTGTGATATACCCCTGCTCTACCTAGTGGACAATTTAATACATTTCACAAATTTTTCTGTTACATAGTTGGGTGACATTTACCAATTTTTGGCTGTGATATACCCCTGCTCTACCTAGTGGACAGGTTAATAAATTTCACAAATTTTTCTGTTACATACAGTGGGATGCAAAAGTTTGGGCAACCTTGTTAATCATCATGATTTTCCTGTATAAATAGTTGGTTGTTACGATAAAAAATGTCAGTTAAATATATCATATAGGAGACACACCCAGTGATATTTGAGAAGTGAAATGAAGTTTATTGGATTTACAGAAAGTCTGCTATAATTGTTTAAACAAAATTAGGCAGGTGCATAAATTTGGGCACTGTCATTTTATTGATTCCAAAACCTTTAGAACTAATTATTGGAACTCAAATTGGCTTGGTAAGCTCAGTGACCCCTGACCTACATACACAGGTGAATCCAATTATGAGAAAGAGTATTTAAGGGGGTCAATTGTAAGTTTCCCTCCTCTTTAAATTTTCTCTGAAGAGTAGCAACATGGGGGTCTCAAAACAACTCTCAAATGACCTGAAGACAAAGATTGTTCACCATCATGGTTTAGGGGAAGGATACAGAAAGCTGTCTCAGAGATTTCAGCTGTCTGTTTCCACAGTTAGGAACATATTGAGGAAATGGAAGACCACAGGCTCAGTTCAAGTTAAGGCTCGAAGTGGCAGACCAAGAATAATCTCGGATAGACAGAAGCGACGAATGGTGAGAACAGTCAGAGTCAACCCACAGACCAGCACCAAAGACCTACAACATCATCTTGCTGCAGATGGAGTCACTGTGCATCGTTCAACCATTCGGCACACTTTACACAAGGAGATGCTGTATGCGAGAGTGATGCAGAGGAAGCCTTTTCTCCGCCCACAGCACAAAAAGTGCCGCTTGAGGTGGGCTAAAGCACATTTGGACAAGCCAGCTTCATTTTGGAATAAGGTGCTGTGGACTGATGAAACTAAAATTGAGTTATTTGGCCATAACAAGGGGCGTTATGCATGGAGGAAAAAGAACACAGCATTCCAAGAAAAACACCTGCTACCTACAGTAAAATATGGTGGTGGTTCCATCATGCTGTGGGGCTGTGTGGCCAGTGCAGGGACTGGGAATCTTGTCAAAGTTGAGGGACGCATGGATTCCACTCAGTATCAGCAGATTCTGGAGACCAATGTCCAGGAATCAGTGACAAAGCTGAAGCTGCGCCGGGGCTGGATCTTTCGACAAGACAACGACCCTAAACACTGCTCAAAATCCACTAAGGCATTTATGCAGAGGAACAAGTACAACGTTCTGGAATGGTCATCTCAGTCCCCAGACCTGAATATAATTGAAAATCTGTGGTGTGACTTAAAGAGAGCTGTCCATGCTCGGAAGCCATCAAACCTGAATGAAGATGTTTTGTAAAGAGGAATGGTCCAAAATACCTTCAACCAGAATCCAGACTCTCATTGGAACCTACAGGAAGCGTTTAGAGGCTGTAATTTCTGCAAAAGGAGGATCTACTAAATATTGATTTCATTTCTTTTTTGTGGTGCCCAAATTTATGCACCTGCCTAATTTTGTTTAAACAATTATAGCACACTTTCTGTAAATCCAATAAACTTCATTTCACTTCTCAAATATCACTGTGTGTGTCTCCTATATGATATATTTAACTGACATTTTTTATCGTAACAACCAACAATTTATACAGGAAAATCATGACTATTAACAAGATTGCCCAAACTTTCGCATCCCACTGTAGTTGGGTGACATTCACCAATTTTTGGCTGTGATATACCCCTGCTCTACATAGTAGACAGGTTAATAAATTTCACTAATTTGTCTGTTACATTGTCGGGTGAAATTCACACATTTTTGGCTGTGATATACACCTGCTCTACCTAGTAGACAGGTTAATAAATTTCACAAATTTTTCTGTTACATAGTTGGGTGACATTCAGCATTTTTTTTCTGTGATATACCCCTGCTCTACCTAGTGGACAGGTTAATACATTTCACTAATTTTTCTCTTACATAGTTGGGTGACATTCACCAATTTTTGGCTGTGATATACCCCTGCTCTACCTTGTGGACAGGTTAATAAATTTTACAAATTTTTCTGTTACATAGCTGAGTGACATTCACCAATTTTGGCTATGATATACCCCTGGTCTACCTAGTAGACAGGTTAATAAATTTTACTAATTTTTCTGTTACATTGTCGGGTGAAATTCACCAATTTTTGGCTGTGATATACCCCTGCTCTACCTAGTAGACATAAAAACACCAAGTTGGAGCTCACCTCACCATACACCACCGAGGAGCACGGACACAGAACCGGAACCAAGGATGAGAAGTAGCAAAAAAATATTGTCCAGCTTCACCTCGCAGTGCGTGTTTTATTAGGAAACGTGCTTAAAAACCAAACATCAGGCTCATATCATCAACATGTTTCGGATCAACATATATTACAGATCCTTCCTCATTCAGCAATTTTTTTCTGTGATATACCCCTGCTCTACCTAGTGGACAGGTTAATACATTTCACTAATTTTTCTCTTACATAGTTGGGTGACATTCACCAATTTTTGGCTGTGATATACCCCTGCTCTACCTTGTGGACAGGTTAATAAATTTTACAAATTTTTCTGTTACATAGCTGAGTGACATTCACCAATTTTGGCTATGATATACCCCTGGTCTACCTAGTAGACAGGTTAATAAATTTCACTAATTTTTCTGTTACATTGTCGGGTGAAATTCAACAATTTTTGGCTGTGATATACCCCTGCTCTACCTAGTAGACAGGTTAATAAATTTCACAAATTTTTCTGTTACATAGTTGGGTGACATTCACCAATTTTCGTCTGTGATATACCCGTGCTCTACCTAGTGGAAAGGTTAATACATTTTTACTCATTTTTCTGTTACATAGTTGGGTGACATTCACCAATTTTTGGCTGTGATATACCACTGCTCTACCTAGTGGATAGGTTAATAAATTTAAATAATTTTTCTGTTACATAATTGGGTGACATTAACCATTTTTTGGCTGTGATATACCCCTGCTCTACCTAGTGGACAAGGAAATACATTTCACTAATTCGTCTGTTACATTCTTGGGTGACATTTTACCATTTTTGCAGTGAATAAACCCCTGCTCTGCATAGTTGAAA
The DNA here is from genome assembly GCF_905171765.1 of Bufo bufo. NCBI lineage: Eukaryota > Metazoa > Chordata > Amphibia > Anura > Bufonidae > Bufo > Bufo bufo. The sequence continues at coordinate 63,891,740 of NC_053394.1, forward strand.
GGGACCTAAATTTCAAACAATTGTCTGTTACATTTTCAGGTGACATTTTACCAATTTTGCCGTATACAAACCTCTGCTCTGCATAGGTGACAGTGACCTAATTTTTGTGAAATCGTCTTTTCAATTGGTGGGTGACATGAACACAGTTTAACTGTGAATAAACCCCCTGCTCTGAATTGTTGACAGGGCCCGAAATTTTTAAAAATCGTCTGTTTCATTGGTGGGTGACATTAACCCATTTTTGCCGATGAAAATCCCCTGCTCTGCATAAGTGACAGGGACTTAAATTTCTAAAATTCATCTTTAATTGGCCCTTTCATTCGATCCTTCCGCTTTAATAACTTGTCCCACATTTCAGCTTGATCACATTGCAGCCATTGACCTCCCTTGAATGTGGTTTCTCACGCTCCCTCTCCGGCGTGGAACCCTGATTCGCCGCTAACCATGATCAACATAATAGGTGCAGAAAAGAACATCAAAAGTTGATAGAGAAGATATCCAATTTGATTGTGGACGTCACGGGGACGTGCGATCAGGCAGAAGTTATCTAGAGTCAACAAAGCAGCAGCAGGGCCTCTCCTGTCTAACGTTTCCAAATCCAAAATACCCCAGTGACATTCCCTATAATTTTTTACTAATAATTCCAATAACAGGGCATCTTAAGAGTCCTGTATTGTTAATTATCGTCACTACCTCCCCGATTCGGGAGTGGGGAATTGCCGCGCACCCCCTCCTTGGAAGCTTCGGCTTCAATAATTTGTCCCACATTTTTCGCTCAATCACATTTAATTTCATCCATTGACATCCCTTGGATGTGGTATCCCTTTCTCATGCTTCCTCTCCGGCGAGGAACCCTGATTCGCCGCTAATCGTGATCAACATGGTAGGTGCAGAAAAGAACAGTTGATAGAGCAGATATCTAATTGAATCGTGGACATCACGGGACGTGCGACTTGGTGGAGCAGTATGTGTGCACATGCCTACACGTACTGACTGATGGGTCTGCCCCCTTCAACTTCTGGGTCTCCAAATTGGGCCTGGGTCTCCACATGGCCTGAGCTTGCCCTTTACACTTTGGAGGTGCTGTCCTGCCCTGCAGCCAGTGTAATGTCTGAACGTTTGTTTAGTACGGCTGGAGGGTGTTATCACAGGTTATATTTCCCAATGTTTTGGGGTCTACACAAATTGCAACAAAAATAAATAAATAATAAAATAAAATAAAAAACAAAAACCAGTGTTGGCTACCTCCTCCACCGCCGCTTCCACCTACACAGCCACATCCACCGCCTCCTCAACCTCCTACTCCATATGGACCTCGTCCTCCTAGATCAAGATTATTATTTTTTATTTTTGCGTATTTTATGTTATTTTAAGTAATACCTCTATCCACATTTGTTTGCAGAGCACTTGCCATGCTCTTAACCACATTTTGCTGCCATTTGCAGTCCTCTAGCCATTTCCATGACTTTTTAGAGCTCAAAAGTTCGGGTCCCTATTGACTTCAATGGGGTTCGGGTTCGGGGTCAAGTTCGGGTCCCGAACTTGAACTTTTTTGTGAAGTTCGGCCGAACCCATTGAACTGGAACATCCAGGTGTCCGCTCAACTCTAACAATCTTCATTGTCTTATTGGGCTCTTATCCTGCTCTTTTCTCATCTTCATTAACAGTAGGACAGTAGGAGAAGGGAAGGGCTGTTAGGGATTCACATCTAAACTGCACAGTACTGTTATATAATGATATAAATATATGGGGAGAGAAACAGAACTGGATCGCACATCCACAAGCTATGATTTGATCTAATTAAACTCGCTTCTCATCGCAATAAGGAGATTTTTGGTGAAACTCACCTGTAAAATCTTTTTCTCGTCTTTTCCATTAGGGGACACATACCATGGGTATAACTTAGGCCATTACTAGGAGGAGACACTATGCAAATAAGAAAAACAGCTCCTCCTCCACTGGCTATACCCCCATGCTCCAACAGGAGGACCTCAGTGCGTGCAAAAGCAGTAGGAGAAGGAGACCAAAAAAAAATATTAAGAAAAACAGAACGGAGGAATACCGCCATCGGGCCGATAACCACAAGGTCCCAACAGAATTGAACCAACCTATCCTGCAACAGATAAGAATGGGTGGGAGCTGTGTCCCCCAAAGGAAAAGACGAGAAAAAGATTTTACAGGTGAGTTTCACAAAAAATCTCCTTTTCTCGCCCATTCCATTGGGGGACACAGACCATGGGACGTCCTAGAGCAGTCCATGGGGTGGGAAGACCAGCACCTCCAGAGGGAAACGTCCAATGGTTAAACAGGAACCACAGCCTGCAATACCTTGCGCCCGAGGGCAGCATCAGCCGAAGCCACAGAGTGCAGCTTGTAAAACTTTGTAAAGGTATGTAAGGACGACCAGGTGGCCGCCTTACAAAGCTGTGATGCAGAGGCTCGATAGCGCCTAGCCCAGGAGGCCCCCACCGCCCTGGTGGAGTGCGCGGTAACCCCCGCTGGGGGAACCCTACCCCGGGATTGATAGGCCATGACAATAGCCAACCGAATCCACCGAGCCACAGTGACCTTGGAGGCCACCAGACCCTTATGAAGCCCCTCTGGAACCACGAAAAGGGAGTCAGAGTGGCGAAATGGGGCAGTAACCGACAGGTACACCCGCAAAGCACGGACAACATCTAGAGAATGCAGAGAGCGCTCCCTGGTGGTTCGCCGGGGAGGGGCAAAATGAGGGCAGGACTATGTCCTCATTAAGGTGGAAGGCGGGGAACACCTTGGGCAAAAAAGAAGGGACTGGGCGCAGTACCACCTTATCCCTGTGGAAGACCAAAAAGGACTCCTTAGAGGAAAGGGCGGCCAGCTCCGATACCCTCCTGATAGAGGTGATGGCCACCAAAAAGACCACCTTCCAGGTGAGAAGATTCAGGGAAATTTCCCTCAGGGGCTCAAAGGGAGCCGTCTGGAGGGAATACAGAACCAGGTTCAGATCCCAGGGGGGCAGGGGAGGGACATACGGAGGGACCGAATGCACCACCGCCTGTAGGAAGTTCCTCACCGGACCGAGCAGAGCCAGAGACTGCTGAAAGAAAATGGCCAGAGCGGAGACCTGACCCTTCAGAGAGCTCAGGGGCATTCCCATCTCAAGGCCCGACTGGAGAAAGGAGAGGACCACCGGGACGGAGAAACAAAGGGGAAAAATGCCTATCTTCTCGCAAAAGGCAAGAAAGGCCTTCCAGGTACGATAATATATCCGGGAGGAAGCTGGTTTCCTGGCTTTGATCATGGTCTTCACGACGGAGTCCGAGAAGCCCCTCTTCTTCAAGATGGTGGTCTCAACAGCCACGCCGTTAAACGAAGTGGCTGTAAATTCTGGTGGAAGAGCGGCCCTTGAGACAGCAGGTCCTCCCTGAGAGGAAGAGGCCACGGAATGTCTGCCAGCATCCGGGTGACCTCTGAGAACCAGGCGCGGCGAGGCCAATCGGGGGCGATGAGGATGGTCGGGATTTCTTCTGCCGCGACCCTGCGAAGAACCTTTGGGAGTAGAGGCAGTGGTGGGAAGACATAGAGGAGTGCAAAGTCTTGCCACGGAGACATCAGAGCGTCCACCCCGTACGCCTCCGGATCCCGAGCTCCTGCCAGGACCATGGGAACCTTGTTGTTGAGCCTGGATGCCATCAAGTCCACGTCCGGGCGGCCCCAACGGCGACAGACGTCCTCGAATACGTCCGAATGCAGAGACCACTCTCCCGGATCCACCCTGTTGCGACTGACAAAGTCTGCCGTCCAGTTTTCGACCCCTGGGATGTACACTGCAGACAGTATTGGAACGTGAGCCTCCGCCCACTGGAGGATCCTTTTCACCTCCTGCATCCCCGTCCGGCTGCAGGTCCCTCCCTGATGATTGATGTAGGCCACGGCTGTGGCATTGTCCGACTGGACCCTTAACGGGTGACCCGCTAGGAGAGGGGTCCAATGAGACAGAGAGAGGAAAATTGCTCTCAGCTCCAGTATGTTGATCGGAAGGCAGGCTTCCACCTCTGACCACACCCCCTGAACCGTCCGTGCCCGGAGAACGCCACCCCAACCCAGGAGACTGGCGTCGGTGGTGACAACTGTCCAGGAGATTGGAAGGAAGGATCTCCCCGAAGTCAGATTCTGAGAGGACAGCCACCACGGGAGTTCCATGCGAACCCGAGGAGGTAGGCAGATCCGAGAGTCCAGACCCCGCGATGTGCTGTCCCAGAAGGACAGGATCGCCTGCTGCAGAGGCCGAGTGTGAAATTGGGCAAAGGGGACTGCCTCGAAGGAGGCCACCATAAGCCCCAGAACCTGCATGCACTCCCGGATGGAGAGACGCGGGGAGTGCAGAAGGAGAGACACCGACTCCCGTATCCGAGAGGACTTGTAATCCGGAAGGAATACCCGGGCTGCAGTGGTGTCCATAATCATCCCCAGGAAGGTCACCCTCTGGGAAGGCTGGAGAGAGGACTTCGGGAAGTTGATCAGCCAGGCAAACTGTTGCAGAGTCTGAACAGTGATCCTGATACTGTCTTCGTCCCTGGGGACGAGAGGGAGCCTTTATCAGTATGTCGTCCAGGTAGGGCAACAGAGATATGCCCCATGTACGGAAAAGTGCCATGAGCGGCACCAAGATCTTTGTGAATACCCGAGGGGCTGTTGACAGCCCAAATGGAAGGGCGACAAACTGACGGCAACCAATGACGAAGCGCAGGAACCTGTGGTGAGATTCTGCGATAGGGACATGCAGATAGGCGTCCCGGATGTCCACCGATGTAAGGAACTCCCCTGGAAGAAGAGAAGCAATAACGGAGCGGAGGGATTCCATCCGGAACCTCCGCACCAGCAGGGACTTGTTTAATAGCTTCAAAGAGATTTGAGTAGAACCCTGCGCCCTTTTCCTCCAGAGGAACTGGGGCAACTACTCCTCGGTCCAGAAGGGAAGAGACCGCTTGTAAAAGGGCAGAGGCTCGGGCCGGATCCCCCGGAACACGAGAAGGAAAGAAACGTTCCGGAGGCCTGGAAATAAATTCTATTTTGTAACCGGAAGTCACAATTTCCAGGGCCCAGGCGTCTTGAACGTAAGCTCTCCAGACTTGCTGAAAGGAGAGCAGACGGCCCCCCACCGCAAGCGGTGGGGGCGCCCCTTCAGGCGGAGTACTGCTTGGGAGCCGCGGGGTGGGCAGAACTCCCCTGGAATTGTGCCCGCGGGCGCCAGGAAGGTTGGGGCTTAAAGAAAGGCTTCTTGAGGGAGTCCTGAGAGCCGCCGGAGGAGGAGGCTGTCGCAGACCTGGAGGAGGAGAAGCGCTGAAAGGACTGGTTTCTAGGGCCAGAGGGCCGAGCTCTGAAAGCGCGCTTGGATCTAGATTGGGGCAGGTGGGTGCTCTTGCCCCCCGTAGCATCCGAGATAATCTCGTCCAGCTTAGCACCGAAGAGCCTGGAGCCCGAAAAGGGGAGGCTAGTGAGGGAACGCTTGGAGGAAGCGTCGGCGCCCCAGACCTTCAAACAGACCTCCCTGCGCTGCGTGACCGAGAGGGCCAAAACACGCGCAAAGAGAGTGCTAACGTCCAATGAGGCATCACCGAGGAATTTTGTCGCCTGAGACATCTGGAGGACGAAGTTCAAGGTGTCCGCAGAGGCATCATGCTCCCCGAGGTCCTGATGGTGGCGATGCAACCACACCGAAAGCGCCCTGGCTACCCAGGCCGAGGCGAACGCGGGCCGCAGGCCTGTGACCGCCAGAGTGAAGATGGCTTTGGAAAGAGAGTCCAAAAGCCTGTCAACAGAGTCCTGTAGGGAGGACCTGTCCAGGACAGGTATTGCCGTGTTCTTAGCCAATCTGGCCACCGGCGGGTTGACCTTAGGAGGGAAAGACCACTGCTGCACGTTTTCTGCCGGAAAGGATAAAGAGTATTCATGCGCCTTGTGGCAGAAAAACAGTGATTAGGGCGCTCCCAGGCCTTAGAAAGGACCTTGGCGAACTCGCCATGAATGGGGAATGTGACTGCCTCTGGTTTCCTGGAATGGAAAAGGGGGAATTCCTGGCTACTAGTGGAAGATTGTTCCCCCTGGATGTCAAAGGTGTCACGGACCACCGTGACCAAGTCTGCCACCATGGTGGAGAGCTTAGGCGAGGGTTCCAGCTCTGTGTCCTCGTCCGAGCTGGACCTTTCCCCTTCAGACCTGTAGTCCCTGTGAGGGGGAGAGTCTGAACGCGCCTCCAGGTGAGGGGGAGAAGCAGAGTCATCCGAGGAGGGATGCTGCTGCGTGCGCTGCCTCTTAACGGTCGAGCGTCCTCTGTGGGGGGCACTGGGAGGTGGAGCGGTGCTAACCAAAGGATCCGTGGCCGCCATGCGTTCCATAAAGGCCATGGCGGCGCGCGAGACTTGGGCCAAGTCCGCGGCCGCCCTAGATATGGCAGAGGCCCAGGAGGGCTCCGCGGGCTCCGAAGGGGCGGAAGAGGGACTGGGCTGGTTTGGGGGAGGAGGAGGAGGATGATCCTGTCCCGAGGCAAGGCAAGAGTCACAGGAGCTTGTGACCGATAGTGACAAGCAGCAGACCTTACAGGATCCCAGTGGGGCCTGAGTTGCCGCCTTAGATTTTTGGGAGGCCCCAGGTTTTGGCATGATGGCGACAATCCCGGAGTCAGGGTCTCCTACCGTTTTGCAGAAGGCTAAACCTGTACTACCACGACCAGTGAGGAGCTGGAGGAGCAGCCACGCGTGGAGAAGCGCTGAGGCAAAGCGGAAGCGCCGGAGCTGATGCGATAGGCTCCGCCCCCCTAGTCGCGTCACAGATCGCTCGAAACTCTCTCGCGCGCGGGAAGTATGAAAAGGCAGACCCCAGCTCCGAAAATGGCATCCACCGCCAGAGTTGCAGGGGTTAACGGGCCCTCCGAGCCGAACGGGGGAGAACTGAGCGGCGCAGCAGTATGGCGCTGCGGAGTAAAAAGAGGAATAGCCACTGCGCCAAGAAGGAATCCCTCCTCCCTCTCAACCCAGCAGGTCCTCCCGGATCTACAGGCAAGCCCTAAGAAACCGTGTCACACAGGGAGCACGGGGAGGGGGGGGGTTGCAGGAGAGCCGTTTGTACTTATCTGCGTCCTGCAGTCTTCACCCTCTGATCCAGACCAGCAGGGTTCACCTCTTCAGTCAGCTGGCACAAGGAGTGGCAGTGATCTGGATAGAGGGCAGGAGTAGGTGACCCTGGATCTGGTAGGCCACCGGAGCTGCAGGTCGAGACCGGTATCACTTATCTTCTGGGGTGAAAGGGAGGTAGCTGGGGACTTCCATTCGACCCCGGCGCTCGCTCCACTGAGAGACCAGGGACGCACCATGCGACCCTGCGTCCTCTGTTGAGAAAAAAACAAACAGGAGTAGAAAAAACTACAGGGACCACCCTACAGGAGCAGGAGTGTCACCTCCTTATCCGACACTAAGCTAAAACTGAGGTCCTCCTGTTGGAGCATGGGGGTATAGCCAGTGGAGGAGGAGCTGTTTTTCTTATTTGCATAGTGTTTCCTCCTAGTAATGGCCTAAGCTATACCTATGGTCTGTGTCCCCCAATGGAATGGGCGAGAAATTAAGTGTACACCTCCTATGCTGCATGCTGCACAAGAGGCATTAGTGTACATTTTTGATCAAAAAGGCATAAGCCCACTCACCACATCAAGGCTGCCTCTTAGAGTGGGACCTACTCTGACAAACATGCGCAGCATAGCATGGCAACAAAGTGGCACTGCCCTAGTAGGAGGCAGGACCCAGGAGCCAAACAGCAACCCTGCTATCTGACAATGCCCCCACGGCACTGGGTCCCACCGACCCACCAGAACAGCGCCACAAAAACACAGGTCACCACGCAGTACTGCACAATCTGAACAGCTGTCTAACACAACATGTCCAATACCATCAGGAACCACAGGTCCAAACACACTCACATGCAGTCTCCTGCCAAAATACACAAGGTGAAAAGATTATTCGACAAGACACTTAAATCATCAGACAGATGATACCACGGTCTGCTGACCACAATGAATCTGTATGAGGACAAAAGATGGCAGTATCGATGTCAGTAGCCATTGCTTGTCCCCATACAGTGCATCTCTGCATGTAAATCCAGCTCTTCATTTCGACTGAGGTGCAGGCAATTATCAGGAAGGAACGGTCCCTACCAGATAGTTGGCTGCTTCATCGGGCAGTTTAAATGCAGCATAACAGCTGCATTATTTTCATAAATGAGTGGCACAGGTGAATATAGAAACTTTGTAATATATCCTATCAAAGAGACAATCTTCCTTGTCTTATTGGGCTCTTATCCTGCTCTCTTCTCCTCTTCATTAACAGTAGGACAGTAGGACAGTAGGAGAAGGGAAGGGCTGTTAGGGATTCACATCTAAACTGCACAGTAATGTATAATGACTTCCATTACTGCTGCTGCTTCTGACTGTGTGCCACATGCCACAAAGAGATAAGAGGCAGATTATTTTGTTTCTCCAATTCTTGTGTATGGCAGACATGATACCAGCTAGTATCCATCCACTAGCTCAGAGAAAAATTTTGAAAATAGTATATTTTCTCTCACCCAGCAAGGGTATATGTAAAATGACACCCCAAAACACATTCCCCAACTTCTCCAGAATACGGCGATACCACATGTGTGACACTTTTTTGCAGCCTAGGTGGGCAAAGGGGCCCATATTCCAAAGAGCACCTTTAGGATTTCACAGGTCATTTACCTACTTACCACACATTAGGGCCCCTGGAAAATGCCAGGGCAGTATAACTACCCCACAAGTGACCCCATTTTGGAAAGAAGACACCCCAAGGTATTCCGTGAGGGGCATGGCGAGTTCCTAGAATTTTTTATTTTTTGTCACAAGTTAGTGGAAAATGCTGATTTATTATTTTTTTTTTTTTTCATACAAAGTCTCATATTCCACTAACTTGTGACAAAAAATAAAAACTTCCATGAACTCACTATGCCCATAAGCGAATACCTTGGGGTCTCTTCTTTCCAAAATGGGGTCACTTGTGGGGTAGTTATACTGCCCTGGCATTCTAGGGGCTCGAATGTGTGGTAAGGAGTTTGAAATCAAATTCTGTAAAAAATGACCTGTGAAATCCGAAAGGTGCTCTTTGGAATATGGGCCCCTTTGCCCACCTAGGCTGCAAAAAAGTGTCACACATCTGGTATTGCCGTACTCAGGAGAAGGTGGGGAATGTGTTTTGGGGTGTCATTTTACATATACCCATGCTGGGTGAGAGAAATATCTTGGCAAAAGACAACTTTTCCCATTTTTTTATACAAAGTTGGCATTTGACCAAGATATTTATCTCACCCAGCATGGGTATATGTAAAATGACACCCCAAAACACATTCCTCAACTTCTCCTGAATACAGAGATACCAGATGTGTGACACTTTTTTGCAGCCTAGGTGGGCAAAGGGGCCCATATTCCAAAGAGCACCTTTCGGATTTCACAGGTCATTTTTTACAGAATTTGATTTCAAACTCCTTACCACACATTTGGGCCCCTAGAATGCCAGGGCAGTATAACTACCCCACAAGTGACCCCATTTTGGAAAGAAGAGACCCCAAGGTATTTCGTGATGGGCATAGTGAGTTCATAGAAGTTTTTATTTTTTGTCACAAGTT
>NC_053394.1:63901611-63970245 GCF_905171765.1 Bufo bufo
ATCACCCCCATGCATACCAGGGAAACTGTCTGAGCCTCAAGTTATGCAGCAGTCTCTTATGCTGTTTGAAAACTCTGCTGGCAGGGTTTCCCAAGGGCATCCACCTAGCCCTTCCCCAGCGGTGGAAGACATAGAATGCACTAACGCACAACCACTTATGTTTCCTGATGATGAGGACATGGGAATACCACCTCAGCACGTCTCTGATGATGACGAAACACAGGTGCCAACTGCTGCGTCTTTCTGCAGTGTGCAGACTGAACAGGAGGTCAGGGATGAAGACGATGCAGGGGACGATGAGGTCCTAGACCCCACATGGAATGAAGGTCGTGCCACTGACTTTCACAGTTCGGAGGAAGAGGCAGTGGTGAGACCGAGCCAACAGCGTAGCAAAAGACAAAGAGGGAGCAGTGGGCAAAAGCAGAACACCCGCCGCCAAGGACCGAGCACCCCAAAGGCAGCTTCAAGGAGTTCCCTGGCATGGCACTTCTTCAAACAATGTGCTGACGACAAGACCCGAGTGGGTTGAACGCTGTGCCATCAGAGCCTGAAGCGAGGCATTAACGTTCTGAACCTTAGCACGACCTGCATGACCAGGCACCTGCATGCAAAGCATGAACTGCAGTGGAGTAAACACCTTAAAAACAAGGAAGTCATTCAGGCTCCCCCTGCTACCTCTTCTGCTGCTGCCGCCTCGGCCTCTTCTGCTGCTGCCGCCTCGGCCTCTTCCTCCGCCTCTGGAGGAAGGTTGGCACCTGCCGCCCAGCAAACATGGGATGTACCACTAACACCACCACCTGCGTCACCAAGCATCTCAACCATGTCACACGGCAGCGTTCAGCTCTCCATCTCACAAACATTTAAAAGAAAGCGTAAATTCCCACCTAGCCACCCCCGATCCCTGGCCCTGAATGCCAGCATTTCTAAACTACTGGCCTATGAAATGCTGTCATTTAGGCTGGTGGACACAGACAGCTTCAAACAGCTCATGTCGCTTTCTGTCCCACAGTATGTTGTTCCCAGCCGGCACTACTTCTCCAAGAGAGCCCTGCCTTCCCTGCACAACCAAGTATCCGATAAAATCAAGTGTGCACTGCGCAACGCCATCTGTGGCAAGGTCCACCTAACCACAGATACGTGGACCAGTAAGCACGGCCAGGGACGCTATATCTCTCTAACTGCACACTGGGTAAATGTAGTGGCGGCTGGGCCCCAGGCGGAGAGCTGTTTGGCGCACGTCCTTCCGCCGCCAAGGATCGCAGGGCAACATACTTTGCCTCCTGTCTCCTCCTCCTCCTACTCAGCTTCCTCCTCCTCTTCTTCCACCTGCTCATCCAGTCAGCCACACACCTTCACCACCAACTTCAGCACAGCCTGGGGTAAACGTCAGCAGGCCATTCTGAAACTCATATGTTTGGGGGACAGGCCCCACACAGCACAGGAGTTGTGGCGGGGTATAGAACAACAGACCGACGAGTGGTTGCTGCCGGTGAGCCTCAAGCCCGGCCTGGTGGTGTGCGATAATGGGCGAAATCTCGTTGCAGCTCTGGGACTAGCCGGTTAGACGCACATCCCTTGCCTGGCACATGTGCTGAATTTGGTGGTGCAGAAGTTCATTCGCAACTACCCCGACATGTCAGAGCTGCTGCATAAAGTACGGGCCGTCTGTTCGCGCTTCCGGCGTTCACATCCTGCCGCTGCTCGCCTGTGTGCGCTACAGCGTAACTTCGGCCTTCCCGCTCACCGCCTCATATGCGACGTGCCCACCAGGTGGAACTCCAACTTGCACATGCTGGACAGACTGTGCGAGCAGCAGCAGGCCATAGTGGAGTTTCAGCTGCAGCACGCACGGGTCAGTCGCACTGCGGAACAGCACCACTTCACCACCAATGACTGGGCCTCCATGCGAGACCTGTGTGCCCTGTTGCGCTGTTTCGAGTACTCCACCAACATGGCCAGTGGCGATGACGCCGTTATCAGCGTTACAATACCACTTCTATGTCTCCTTGAGAAAACACTTAGGGCGATGATGGAAGAGGAGGTGGCCCAGGAGGAGGAGGCCAGGTACAAATGTGGCCAGACAGGGCCCACTACTGGAGGACGAGGAGGACGAGGATGAGGAGGAGGTGGAGGAGGATGAGGATGAAGCATGTTCACAGCGGGGTGGCACCCAAAGCAGCTCGGGCCTATCACTGGTGCGTGGCTGGGGGGAAACGCAGGACAATGACGATACGCCTCCCACAGAGGACAGCTTGTCCTTACCTCTGGGCAGCCTGGCACACATGAGCGACTACATGCTGCAGTGCCTGCGCAACGACAGCAGAGTTGCCCACATTTTAACGTGTGCGGACTACTGGGTTGCCATCCTGCTGGATCCACGGTACAAAGACAATGTGCCCACCTTACTTCCTGCACTGGAGCGTGATAGGAAGATGCGCGAGTACAAGCGCACGTTGGTAGACGCGCTACTGAGAGCATTCCCAAATGTTACAGGGGAACAAGTGGAAGCCCAAGGCGAAGGCAGAGGAGGAGCAAGAAGTCGCGAATGCAGCTGTGTCACGGCCAGTTCCTCTGAGGGCAGGGTTAGCATGGCAGAGATGTGGAAAAGTTTTGTCACCACGCCACAGCTAACTGCACCACCACCTGATACGGAACGTGTTAGCAGGAGGCAACATTTCACTAACATGGTGGAACAGTACGTGTGCACACCCCTCCACGTACTGACTGATGGTTCGGCCCCATTCAACTTCTGGGTCTCCAAATTGTCCACGTGGCCAGAGCTAGCCTTTTATGCCTTGGAGGTGCTGGCCTGCCCGGCGGCCAGCGTTTTGTCTGAACGTGTATTCAGCACGGCAGGGGGCGTCATTACAGACAAACGCAGCCGCCTGTCTACAGCCAATGTGGACAAGCTGACGTTCATAAAAATGAGCCAGGCATGGATCCCTCAGGACCTGTGCATCCCTTGTGCAGATTAGACATTAACTACCTCCCCTTAACCATATATTATTGTACTCCAGGGCACTTCCTCATTCAATCCTATTTTTATTTTCATTTTACCATTATATTGCGGGGCAACCCAAAGTTGAATGAACCTCTCCTCTGTCTGGGTGCCGGGGCCTAAAAATATCTGACAGTGGCCTGTTCCAGTGGTGGGTGACATGAAGCCTGATTCTCTGCTATGACATGAAGACTGATTCTCTGCTGAGTTGCTGACATGAAGCCTGAATCTCTGTTATGGGACCTCTCTCCTCTGCCTGGGTGCCGGGGCCTAAATATCTGACAATGGACTGTTCCAGTGGTGGGTGACGTGAAGCCTGATTCTCTGCTATGACATGAAGACTGATTCTCTGCTGACATGAAGCCAGATTCTCTGCTATGGGACCTCTCTCCTCTGCCTGGGTGCCTGGGCCTAAATATCTGACAATGGACTGTTCCAGTGGTGAATGACGTGAAGCATGATTCTCTTCTATGACATGAAGACTGATTCTCTGCTGACATGAAGCCAGATTCTCTGCTATGGGACCTCTCTCCTCTGCCTGGGTGCCTGGGCCTAAATATCTGACAATGGACTGTTCCAGTGGTGGGTGACGAGAAGCATGATTCTCTGCTATGACATGAAGACTGATTCTCTGCTGACATGAAGCCAGATTCTATGTTATGGGACCTCTCTCCTCTGTCTGGGTCCCAGGGCCTAAATTATATGACAATGGACTGTTCCAATGTTGGGTGACGTGAAGCATGATTCTCTGCTATGACATGAAGACTGATTCTCTGCTGACATGAAGCCTGAATCTCTGTTATGGGACCTCTCTCCTCTGCCTGGCTGCCGGGGCCTAAATATCTGACAATGGACTGTTCCAGTGGTGGGTGACGTGAAGCCTGATTCTCTGCTATGACATGAAGACTGATTCTCTGCTGACATGAAGCCAGATTCTCTGCTATGGGACCTCTCTCCTCTGCCTGGGTGTCGGGGCCTAAATATCTAACAATGGACTGTTCCAGTGTTGTGTGACGTGAAGCCTGATTCTCTGCTATGACATGAAGACTGATTCTATGCTGACAGGAAGCCAGATTCTATGTTATAGGACCTCTCTCCTCTGCCTGGGTGCCGGGGCCTAAATATCTGACAATGGACTGTTACAGTGGTGGGTGACGTGAAGCCTGATTCTCTGCTATGACATGAAGACTGATTCTCTGCTGACATGAAGCCAGATTCTCTGCTATGGGACCTCTCTCCAATTGATATTGGTTAATTTTTATTTATTTTATTTTTATTTTTATTCATTTCCCTATCCACATTTGTTTGCAGGGGATTTAACTACATTTTGCTGCCTTTTGCAGCCCTCTAGGCCTTTTCTGTGCTGTTTTACAGCCTTTTTAGTGCCGAAAAGTTCCGGTCCCCATGACTTCAATGGGGTTCGGGTTCGGGACAAAGTTCGGGTCGGGTTCGGATCCCGAACCCGAACATTTCCGGGAAGTTCGGACGAACTTCTCGAACCCGAACATCCAGGTGTTCGCTCAACTCTAGTTGAGATCAGTGCTATGTGTGGGCTGGTCAAGTTCTTTCAAAGCAAACTGATCCAACAAAGCCTTTATGGACCTTGCCTTGTGCACTGGGGTAGGGTCATGCTGTAACAGAAAAGGACCTTCCCCAAACTTGTCCTGCAAAATTTTAAGAAAAGAGTATTACACTCACCGGTAATCCGGTTTCCTGGAAGTCTCCATGACACCACGTCCGAGATTGACTTCCTTCTGATTTGACAGGAAAAACCCCACCCCTTCCCTCCATCGCCAGTGTATTTTAACGAAGAACCCCAGGATGAAAGGATAACAGAAAAAAAAACCTCTGAATTGAGTATCTAAAGGGTGGGATGTATGTGGTGTCATGGAGACTTCCAGGAAACCGGATTACCGGTGAGTGTAATACTCTTTTCCCCAGTCGTCTCCATGACACCACGTCTGAGTAAATATCAAAGAAAATTATTAGGGGGGGACAACTGCAGAAAGGACTTTACGTCCAAACCTTAAGTCGTCATTGGCAAGAATATCTAATCTGTAATGCTTGGTAAAGGTATGAATCCTTTTCCAAGTTGCTGCTCTGCAAATTTGCTGTAAAGAGGCTGAAGCTTTTTCCACCCAAGAGGCGGCCATGCCCCTTGTGGAATGTGCTTTCAGGGAAGCAGGGGCTTCTTTCCCTTTGACTTTATATGCTTCAGAGATAGCTAATCTTATCCATCTGGAGATGGAGCTTTTTGCTGCTTTTTTCCCCTTATTGGGACCTGAGAACTGGACAAAAAGATTTTTGTCTAATCTCCATTGTCTGGTTGCTTCCATATATTTTTGGACTGCTCTCCGAACATCTAATGTGTGGTAGGAGATTTCTTGTTCATTTTTTGGATTGTCGCAAAATGAGGGAAGTACAATGTCCTGTGACCTATGGAAGGTAGAGACCACCTTTGGGAGAAAAGTAGGATCTAATTTAAGTACTAGTTTGTCATGGAACACCGAGAAAAAAGGTTCTTGAATGGACAAGGCCTGCAGCTCACAGACTCTTCTGGCCGATGTTATTGCCACTAAGAAGATAGTTTTGATGGTAAGCCATTTAATGGGGATTGCGTCTATAGGCTCAAACGGACCAGAAGTCAGGCCGGCAAGCTCCGTATTGAGATTCAAAGGAGCTACGTTGTTTTTGATCGTAGGTCTGATCCTATCTGCTCCCTTGAGAAATCTAGTTACCCAGGGATGTTCTGTGAGCCTGGTGTTATATAAGGCTGCTAGCGCCGATACTTAGACCCTAAGGGTATTAGGGGATAGTCCTAAATCTAAGCCTTCCTGAAGAAATTCCAAGATTAGTGGGATATTGGCCTTGAACCGGTCAAAGGATTTTCCTGACCATTCAGCGAATTTTTCCCATATTTTCAAATATTTATCGTTCGTGCTTTGTTTCCTGCTTAGGAGTAAAGTGTTCACTACTTTTCTGGATAACCCGAGGTTCAAAAAATTGGATTCTTCAGAATCCAGGCTGATAACTTTAACATCCGTAGCTCTGGGTGAGTAATAGGTCCCTGACTTAGAAGGTCTTTGCTCAGAGGTAGAAGGAGAGGGGCTTCTATGCTGAGGGCTTTTAACAGCGCAAACCAACTCCTCTTGGGCCAAAGGGGAGTTATCAGAATTAACGTACAGCTTTCCTTCTGATATTTCTGGAGAACTCTGGGGATCAGTGGAAACGGAGGGAATGCGTAGACTAGATTCGTCGTCCAATTTTGGTTGAAGGTATCGACTGCCAGAAGATGATCCCTTGGGTTGAGGGAGAAGAATTGACTCAACTGGTGATTCTTTCTGGACGCAAATAGGTCTACTGTTGGTCTGCCCCATTTCCTTGTGATTAGTTTGAAAGCCTCCGGGGATAACTTCCATTCTCCCGGGCCTAACGTTTGGCGACTCAGGTAGTCGGCCTGCACATTTAGAGATCCTTTCAGGTGAATAGTGCTGATAGTGACTGTATGTTTTTCTCTGCCCAGGAGAAAATTTTGTTTGATAGGCCCTGTAGTAGATGGTGTCTTGTGCCTCCCTGGTGTTGGATGAAGGCCACTGCTGTTGCATTGTCTGAATACACTAGGACGTGACGTCCTACTGATATCAGACTCGTGTGTATTCAATGCCTCCCAAATTGCCCTCAGTTCCCTGAAGTTTGAGGATTGATGTTTTACGTAAATTGGCCATTTTCCCTGGTAGGAGTTCGCTTGGACTAATGCTCCCCAACCCTGGATGCTCGCGTCCATTGTAATTACTACGGGTAGTTCTTGGGCCCAAAATATCCAATTTTTTAGGTTGGTCTCTTTGAGCCACCAATTCAGGGAATTCTTCACTTTTTGATCTAAAAATATTGTTTTTTCTAGAGTCGTTTGGGATCTGTTCCACTTGTTTAAAATGAATTTTTGAAGTGGTCTTAGGTGAAATTGTGCCCAGGCCACTGCTGGGATACATGCGGAAAGGCTTCCTAACACTTTCATTGCCTATCGGATGGAACAGAATTTTACTTTCTTGAAGTTCCTCAGCGTTGTTTGAAGTTTCTTTACTTTTTGAGGCGGAAGAAAGGATTTTTGGGAGACTGTATTTAGAGTTATGCCTAGGAATATCTTTTGCCTGTTCGGGATTAAATCTGACTTTTCCCAGTTGATTATCCAACCTAGGCCCTGGAGATGGTTCAAAACTATCCGGATTTGGACTTCTAGAATAGCTTTGTTGTCAGCAACTACTAACAGGTCGTCCAAATAAGGGATCACACAGATTGCTTTTTCTCTTAGACTTGCTATGGCTTCCGCTATTAAATTTGTAAAGGTTCTTGGAGCTGAGGAGATCCCAAAAGGGAGATACTTGAATTGAAAATGTTGAATGTGTCCCTTTAACTCTATTGCAAACCTCAGGAATTTTCTTGATGACCTGTGTATCGGGACATGATAATAGGCATCCCTTAAGTCTATTGTGGCCATTACTGCGTCCTTTTTTATAAGCTTTACTGCCGACTTTAGAGTTTCCATTTTGAATTTTTGGTACTTGACAAATCTGTTTATGTATTTTAAGTTTATTATCACTCTGGATTTCCCGTTCGGTTTTTTTATAATAAAGAGACGGGAATAGAATCCTAGTCCTATCTGGTCTTCTGGGACCGGTTCTATTGCGGCCAAGCTTAACAAATCTTTGATGTCGTTTTTTAACCCCTTAAGGACTTAGAGCGCCCTGTTTCCCAAGTCCTTAAGGACCCTGGGCGTCCTTAAGGACCCACGGCCGGCAGTGATCGGAACAGGGTGCCTGTTGAAATCATTCAGCAGGCACCCTGTGACAATGCCTAGGGGGTCTGTCACCCCACCGCATTGCCGATCACTACAAACCGCAGGTCAATTCAGACCTGCGTTTTTTAGTCCTTATGCAAGTTTCTGATCCCGGAGGGATCAGAAACCTCAAAGTGCCCATATTTTTGAAGGTTAACCCCCCCCCTGCGGGCGCAGCGGGGGGGGAGGAATGCGGGCAGTGCGGGAGGGAGACGTGCGGCAGTGTGGGGGCGGGTGCGCGATCTTCCGCCCGCCCCCCGTTCATTTTCAGGATGGCCGAGCGGTTGAATCAGAGTGTCAGCTCATTGCTGACACTCCGATTCAAACGGCAGACATCTGTGCAGATGTCCGCCGTTTTAACCCCTTCCATGATGCGGTCCGTAGGGACCGCTGTATGGAAGAGGTGAAGAGGGAGGGAGCTCCCTCCCTCTCCCATTGGGGGGCTGCTGTGCCTTTGCAGCCCTCCTCCCTCCCCTTCCCCGTCTGCTCAGTTGTGGCAGACGGGGAAGGTTCCCATGGCAACAGGACGCCTTCTCAGGGATCCTGCTGTCCATGGTGCTGAACAGATCTGAAAAAAAACTGAAAAAATTATGGCTCTCAGAATATGGAGACACTAAAACATGATTTTTTTTTAGTTTCAAAAATGATATTATTGTGTAAAACTTACATAAATAAAAAAAAAGTATACATATTAGGTATCGCCGCGTCCGTATCGACCGGCTCTAAAAATAATCACATGACTTAACCCCTCAGATGAACACCGTAAAAAATAAAAAATAAAAACTGTGCTAAATAAACCATTTTTTGTCACCTTACATCACAAAAAGTGTAATAGCAAGCGATCAAAAAGTCACATGCACCCCAAGATAGTGCCAATAAAACCGTCATCTCATCCCGCAAAAATCATACCCTACCCAAGGTAATCACCCAAAAACTGAAAAAATTATGGCTCTCAGACTATGGAAACACTAAAACATGATTTTTTTTGCTTCAAAAAAGAAATCATTGTGTAAAAATTACATAAATAAAAAAAAGTATACATATTAGGTATCGCCGCATCCGTGACAACCTGGTCTATAAAAATATCACATGATCTAACCTGTCAGATGAATGTTGTAAATAACAAAAAATAAAAACGGTGCCAAAACAGCTATTTCTTGTTATCTTGCCTCACAAAAAGTGTAATATAGAGCAACCAAAAATCATATGTACCCTAAACTAGTACCAACAATACTGCCACCCTATCCCGTAGTTTCTAAAATGAGGCCACTTTTTGGGAGTTTCTACTCTAGGAGTGCATCAGGGGGGCTTCAAATGGGACATGGTGTCAAAAAAACCAGTCCAGCAAAATCTGCCTTCCAAAAACCGTATGGCATTCCTTTCCTTCTGCGCCCTGCCGTGTGCCCGTACAGTAGTTTATGACCACATATGGGGTGTTTCTGTAAACTACAGAATCAGGGCCATAAATATTGAGTTTGGTTTGGCTGTTAACCCTTGCTTTGTAACTGGAAAAAAATTATTAAAATGGAAAATCTGCCAAAAAAGTGAAATTTTGAAATTGTATCTCTATATTCCATGAATTCTTGTGGAACACCTAAAGGGTTAATGAGGTTTGTAAAATCCGTTTTGAATACCTTGAGGGGTGTAGTTTCTTAGATGGGGTCACTTTTATGGAGTTTCTACTCTAGGGGTGCATCAGGGGGGCTTCAAATGGGACATGGTGTAAAAAAAAACAGTCCAGCAAAATCTGCTTCCAAAAACCGTATGGCATTCCTTTCCTTCTGCGCCCTGCCGTGTGCCCGTACAGTAGTTTACGACCACATATGGGGTGTTTCTGTAAACTAAAGAATCAGGGTCATAAATATTGAGTTTAGTTTGGCTGTTAACCCTTGCTTTGTAACTGAAAAAAAATATTAAAATGGAAAATCTGCCAAAAAAGTGAAATTTTGAAATTGTATCTCTATTTTCCATTAATTCTTGTGGAACACCTAAAGGGTTAACAATGTTTGTAAAATCAGTTTTGAATACCTTGAGGGGTGTAGTTTCTACAATGGGGTCATTTTTGGGTGGTTTCTATTATGTAAGTCTCGCAAAGTGACTTCAGACCTGAACTGGTCCCTAAAAATTGGGTTTTTGAAGATTTCAGAAAAATGTTAAGATTTGCTTCTAAACTTCTAAGCCTTGTAACATCCCCAAAAAATAAAATAAAATTTCCAAAATGATCCAAACATGAAGTAGACATATGGGTAGAGTTGAGCGAACACCTGGATGTTCAAGTTCGAGAAGTTCGGCCGAACTTCCCGGAAATGTTTGGGTTCGGGATCCGAACCCGACCCGAACTTCGTCCCGAACACGAACCCCATTAAAGTCAATGGGGACCCGAACTTTTCGGCACTAAAAAGGCTGTAAAACAGCCCAGGAAAGGGCTAGAGGGCTGCAAAGGGCAGCAAAATGTAGTTAAATCCCATGCAAACAAATGTGGATAGGGAAATGAATAAAAATAAAAATAAAATAAATAAAAATTAACCAATATCAATTAAAGAGAGGTCCCATAGCAGAGAATCTGGCTTCATGTCAGCAGAGAATCATGCTTCACGTCACCCACCACTGGAACAGTCCATTGTCAGATATTTAGGTCCAGGCACCCAGGCAGAGGAGAGAGGTCCCATAGCAGAGAATCTGGCTTCATGTCAGCAGAGAATCAGTCTTCATGTCATAGCAGAGAATCATGCTTCACGTCACCCACCACTGGAACAGTCCATTGTCAGATATTTAGGCCCAGGCACCCAGGCAGAGGAGAGAGGTCCCATAGCAGAGAATCTGGCTTCATGTCATAGCAGAGAATCATACTTCACGTCACCCACCACTGGAACAGTCCATTGTCAGATATTTAGGCCCCGGCACCCAGGCAGAGGAGATAGGTCCCATAATAGAGATTCAGGCTTCATATCTGCAGAGAATCAGTCTTCATGTCATAGCAGAGAATCAGGCTTCACGTCACCCACCACTGGAACAGTCCATTGTCAGATATTTAGGCCCAGGCACCCAGGCAGAGGAGAGAGGTCTCATAGCAGAGAATCTGGCTTCATGTCAGCAGAGAATCAGTCCTCATGTCATAGCAGAGAATCAGGCTTCACGTCACCCACCACTGGAACAGTCCATTGTCAGATATTTAGGCCCCGGCACCCAGGCAGAGGAGAGAGGTCCCATAGCAGAGAATCTGGCTTCATGTCAGCAGAGAATCAGTCTTCATGTCATAGCAGAGAATCATGCTTCACGTCACCCACCACTGGAACAGTCCATTGTCAGATATTTAGGCCCAGGCACCCAGGCAGAGGAGAGAGGTCCCATAGCAGAGAATCAGTCTTCATGTCATAGCAGAGAATCATGCTTCACGTCACCCACCACTGGAACAGTCCATTGTCAGATATTTAAGCCCAGGCACCCAGGCAGAGGAGAGAGGTCCCATAGCAGAGAATCTGGCTTAATGTCAGCAGAGAATCAGTCTTCATGTCATAGCAGAGAATCATGCTTCACATCACCCACCACTGGAACAGTCCATTGTGAGATATTTAGGCCCAGGCACCCAGGCAGAAGAGAGAGGTCCCATAGCAGAGAATCTGGCTTCATGTCAGCAGAGAATCAGTCTTCATGTCATAGCAGAGAATCATGCTTCACGTCACCCACCACTGGAACAGTCCATTGTCAGATATTTAGGCCCAGGCACCCATGCAGAGGAGAGAGGTCCCATAGCAGTGAATCAGACTTCATGTCATAGCAGAGAATCATGATTCACGTCACCCACCACTGGAACAGTCCATTGTCAGATATTTAAGCCCAGGCACCCAGGCAGAGGAGAGAGGTCCCATAGCAGAGAATCTGGCTTAATGTCAGCAGAGAATCAGTCTTCATGTCATAGCAGAGAATCATGCTTCACATCACCCACCACTGGAACAGTCCATTGTAAGATATTTAGGCCCAGGCACCCAGGCAGAAGAGAGAGGTCCCATAGCAAAGAATCTGGCTTCATGTCAGCAGAGAATCAGTCTTCATGTCATAGCAGAGAATCATGCTTCACGTCACCCACCACTGGAACAGTCCATTGTCAGATATTTAGGCCCAGGCACCCATGCAGAGGAGAGAGGTCCCATAGCAGAGAATCAGTCTTCATGTCATAGCAGAGAATCATGCTTCACGTCACCCACCACTGGAACAGTCCATTGTCAGATATTTAGGCCCCGGCACCCAGGCAGAGGAGAGAGGTCCCATAACAGAGATTCAGGCTTCATGTCAGCAGAGAATTAGTCTTCATGTCATAGCAGAGAATCATGCTTCACGTCACCCACCACTGGAACAGTCCATTGTCAGATATTTAGGCCCAGGCACCCAGGCAGAGGAGAGAGGTCCCATAGCAGAGAATCTGGCTTCATGTCAGCAGAGAATCAGTCTTCATGTCATAGCAGAGAATCAGGCTTCACGTCACCCACCACTGGAACAGTCCATTGTCAGATATTTAGGCCCAGGCACCCATGCAGAGGAGAGAGGTCCCATAGCAGAGAATCTGGCTTCATATCTGCAGAGAATCAGTCTTCATGTCATAGCAGAGAATCAGGCTTCATGTCACCCACCACTGGAACAGTCCATTGTCAGATATTTAGGCCTAGGCACCCAGACAGAGGAGAGAGGTCCCATAACAGAGATTCAGGCTTCATGTCAGCAGAGAATCAGTCTTCATGTCATAGCAGAGAATCATGCTTCACGTCACCCACCACTGGAACAGTCCATTGTCAGATATTTAGGCCCAGGCACCCAGGCAGAGGAGAGAGATCCCATAGCAGACAATCAGTCTTCATGTCATAGCAGAGAATCAGGCTTCACGTCACCCACCACTGGAACAGTCCATTGTCAGATATTTAGGCCCCGGCACCCAGGCAGAGGAGAGAGGTCCCATAGCAGAGAATCTGGCTTCATGTCAGCAGAGAATCAGTCTTCATGTCATAGCAGAGAATCATGCTTCACGTCACCCACCACTGGAACAGTCCATTGTCAGATATTTAGGCCCAGGCACCCAGGCAGAGGAGAGAGGTCCCATAGCAGAGAATCAGTCTTCATGTCATAGCAGAGAATCATGCTTCACGTCACCCACCACTGGAACAGTCCATTGTCAGATATTTAGGCCCAGGCACCCAGGCAGAGGAGAGAGGTCCCATAGCAGAGAATCTGGCTTCATGTCAGCAGAGAATCAGTCTTCATGTCATAGCAAAGAATCAACCTTCACGTCACCCACCACTGGAACAGTCCATTCTCAGATACTTAGTCCCAGGCACCCAGGCAGAGGAGAGAGGTCCCATAGCAGAGAATCTGGCTTCATGTCATAGCAGAGAATCATGCTTCACGTCACCCACCACTGGAACAGTCCATTGTCAGATATTTATGCCCCGGCACCCATGCAGAGGAGAGAGGTCCCATAATAGAGATTCAGGCTCCATGTCAGCAGAGAATCAGTCTTCATGTCATAGCAGAGAATCATGCTTCACGTCACCCACCACTGGAACAGTCCATTGTCAGATATTTAGGCCTAGGCACCCAGGCAGAGGAGAGAGGTCCCATAGCAGAGAATCAGTCTTCATGTCTTAGCAGAGAATCATGCTTCACGTCACCCACCACTGGAACAGTCCATTGTCAGATATTTAGGCCCAGGCACCCAGGCAGAGGAGAGAGGTCCCATAACAGAGATTCAGGCTTCATGTCAGCAGAGAATCAGTCTTCATGTCATAGCAGAGAATCATGCTTCACGTCACCCACCACTGGAACAGTCCATTGTCAGATATTTAGGCCCAGGCACCCATGCAGAGGAGAGAGGTCCCATAGCAGAGAATCAGTCTTCATGTCATAGCAGAGAATCATGCTTCACGTCACCCACCACTGGAACAGTCCATTGTCAGATATTTAGGCCCAGGCACCCAGGCAGAGGAGAGAGGTCCCATAACAGAGATTCAGGCTTCATGTCAGCAGAGAATCAGTCTTCATGTCATAGCAGAGTATCATGCTTCACGTCACCCACCACTGGAACAGTCCATTGTCAGATATTTAGGCCCAGGCACCCAGGCAGAGGAGAGAGGTCCCATAGCAGAGAATCTGGCTTCATGTCAGCAGAGAATCAGTCTTCATGTCATAGCAGAGAATCAGGCTTCACGTCACCCACCACTGGAACAGTCCATTGTCAGATATTTAGGCCCAGGCACCCATGCAGAGGAGAGAGGTCCCATAGCAGAGAATCTGGCTTCATATCTGCAGAGAATCATGCTTCACGTCACCCACCACTGGAACAGTCCATTGTCAGATATTTAGGCCCCGGCACCCAGGCAGAGGAGAGAGGTCCCATAACAGAGATTCAGGCTTCATGTCAGCAGAGAATCAGTCTTCATGTCATAGCAGAGTATCATGCTTCACGTCACCCACCACTGGAACAGTCCATTGTCAGATATTTAGGCCCAGGCACCCAGGCAGAGGAGAGAGGTCCCATAGCAGAGAATCTGGCTTCATGTCAGCAGAGAATCAGTCTTCATGTCATAGCAGAGAATCAGGCTTCACGTCACCCACCACTGGAACAGTCCATTGTCAGATATTTAGGCCCAGGCACCCAGGCAGAGGAGAGAGGTCCCATAGCAGAGAATCTGGCTTCATATCTGCAGAGAATCAGTCTTCATGTCATAGCAGAGAATCAGGCTTCATGTCACCCACCACTGGAACAGTCCATTGTCAGATATTTAGGCCTAGGCACCCAGACAGAGGAGAGAGGTCCCATAACAGAGATTCAGGCTTCATGTCAGCAGAGAATCAGTCTTCATGTCATAGCAGAGAATCATGCTTCACGTCACCCACCACTGGAACAGTCCATTGTCAGATATTTAGGCCCAGGCACCCAGGCAGAGGAGAGAGATCCCATAGCAGAGAATCAGTCTTCATGTCATAGCAGAGAATCAGGCTTCACGTCACCCACCACTGGAACAGTCCATTGTCAGATATTTAGGCCCCGGCACCCAGGCAGAGGAGAGAGGTCCCATAGCAGAGAATCTGGCTTCATGTCAGCAGAGAATCAGTCTTCATGTCATAGCAGAGAATCATGCTTCACGTCACCCACCACTGGAACAGTCCATTGTCAGATATTTAGGCCCAGGCACCCAGGCAGAGGAGAGAGGTCCCATAGCAGAGAATCAGTCTTCATGTCATAGCAGAGAATCATGCTTCACGTCACCCACCACTGGAACAGTCCATTGTCAGATATTTAGGCCCAGGCACCCAGGCAGAGGAGAGAGGTCCCATAGCAGAGAATCTGGCTTCATGTCAGCAGAGAATCAGTCTTCATGTCATAGCAGAGAATCAGGCTTCACGTCACCCACCACTGGAACAGTCCATTGTCAGATACTTAGTCCCAGGCACCCAGGCAGACGAGAGAGGTCCCATAGCAGAGAATCTGGCTTCATGTCATAGCATAGAATCATGCTTCACGTCACCCACCACTGGAACAGTCCATTGTCAGATATTTATGCCCCGGCACCCATGCAGAGGAGAGAGGTCCCATAATAGAGATTCAGGCTCCATGTCAGCAGAGAATCAGTCTTCATGTCATAGCAGAGAATCATGCTTCACGTCACCCACCACTGGAACAGTCCATTGTCAGATATTTAGGCCTAGGCACCCAGGCAGAGGAGAGAGGTCCCATAGCAGAGAATCAGTCTTCATGTCTTAGCAGAGAATCATGCTTCACGTCACCCACCACTGGAACAGTCCATTGTCAGATATTTAGGCCCAGGCACCCAGGCAGAGGAGAGAGGTCCCATAACAGAGATTCAGGCTTCATGTCAGCAGAGAATCAGTCTTCATGTCATAGCAGAGAATCATGCTTCACGTCACCCACCACTGGAACAGTCCATTGTCAGATATTTAGACCCAGGCACCAAGGCAGAGGAGAGAGGTCCCATAGCAGAGAATCTGGCTTCATGTCAGCAGAGAATCAGTCTTCATGTCATAGCAGAGAATCAGGCTTCACGTCACCCACCACTGGAACAGTCCATTGTCAGATATTTAGGCTTAGGCACCCAGACAGAGGAGAGAGGTCCCATAACAGAGATTCAGGCTTCATGTCAGCAGAGAATCAGTCTTCATGTCATAGCAGAGAATCATGCTTCACGTCACCCACCACTGGAACAGTCCATTGTCAGATATTTAGGCCCAGGCACCCAGGCAGAGGAGAGAGGTCCCATAGCAGAGAATCTGGCTTCATGTCAGCAGAGAATCAGTCTTCATGTCATAGCAGAGAATCAGGCTTCACGTCACCCACCACTGGAACAGTCCATTGTCAGATATTTAGGCCTAGGCACCCAGACAGAGGAGAGAGGTCCCATAACAGAGATTCAGGCTTCATGTCAGCAGAGAATCAGTCTTCATGTCATAGCAGAGAATCATGCTTCACGTCACCCAACATTGGAACAGTCCATTGTCATATAATTTAGGCCCCGGCACCCAGACAGAGGAGAGAGGTCCCATAACATAGAATCTGGCTTCATGTCAGCAGAGAATCAGTCTTCATGTCATAGCAGAGAATCAGGCTTCACGTCACCCACCACTGGAACAGTCCATTGTCAGATATTTAGGCCCAGGCACCCAGGCAGAGGAGAGAGGTCCCATAGCAGAGAATCTGGCTTCATGTCAGCAGAGAATCAGTCTTCATGTCATAGCAGAGAATCAGGCTTCACGTCACCCACCACTGGAACAGTCCATTGTCAGATATTTAGGCCCAGGCACCCAGGCAGAGGAGAGAGGTCCCATAGCAGAGAATCTGGCTTCATGTCAGCAGAGAATCAGTCTTCATGTCATAGCAGAGAATCAGGCTTCACGTCACCCACCACTGGAACAGTCCATTGTCAGATATTTAGGCCCAGGCACCCATGCAGAGGAGAGAGGTCCCATAGCAGAGAATCAGACTTCATGTCATAGCAGAGAATCATGCTTCACGTCACCCACCACTGGAACAGTCCATTGTCAGATATTTAAGCCCAGGCACCCAGGCAGAGGAGAGAGGTCCCATAGCAGAGAATCTGGCTTAATGTCAGCAGAGTATCAGTCTTCATGTCATAGCAGAGAATCATGCTTCACATCACCCACCACTGGAACAGTCCATTGTGATATATTTAGGCCCAGGCACCCAGGCAGAAGAGAGAGGTCCCATAGCAGAGAATCTGGCTTCATGTCAGCAGAGAATCAGTCTTCATGTCATAGCAGAGAATCATGCTTCACGTCACCCACCACTGGAACAGTCCATTGTCAGATATTTAGGCCCAGGCACCCATGCAGAGGAGAGAGGTCCCATAGTAGAGAATCAGTCTTCATGTCATAGCAGAGAATCATGCTTCACGTTACCCACCACTGGAACAGTCCATTGTCAGATATTTAGGCCCCGGCACCCAGGCAGAGGAGAGAGGTCCCATAACAGAGATTCAGGCTTCATGTCAGCAGAGAATCAGTCTTCATGTCATAGCAGAGTATCATGCTTCACGTCACCCACCACTGGAACAGTCCATTGTCAGATATTTAGGCCCAGGCACCCAGGCAGAGGAGAGAGGTCCCATAGCAGAGAATCTGGCTTCATGTCAGCAGAGAATCAGTCTTCATGTCATAGCAGAGAATCAGGCTTCACGTCACCCACCACTGGAACAGTCCATTGTCAGATATTTAGGCCCAGGCACCCAGGCAGAGGAGAGAGGTCCCATAGCAGAGAATCTGGCTTCATGTCTGCAGAGAATCAGTCTTCATGTCATAGCAGAGAATCAGGCTTCACGTCACCCACCACTGGAACAGTCCATTGTCAGATATTTAGGCCCAGGCACCCAGGCAGAGGAGAGAGGTCCCATAACAGAGATTCAGGCTTCATGTCAGCAGAGAATCAGTCTTCATGTCATAGCAGAAAATCATGCTTCACGTCACCCACCACTGGAACAGTCCATTGTCAGATATTTAGGCCCAGGCACCCATGCAGAGGAGAGAGGTCCCATAGCAGAGAATCAGTCTTCATGTCATAGCAGAGAATCATGCTTCACGTCACCCACCACTGGAACAGTCCATTGTCAGATATTTAGGCCCCGGCACCCAGGCAGAGGAGAGAGGTCCCATAACAGAGATTCAGGCTTCATGTCAGCAGAGAATCAGTCTTCATGTCATAGCAGAGTATCATGCTTCACGTCACCCACCACTGGAACAGTCCATTGTCAGATATTTAGGCCCAGGCACCCAGGCAGAGGAGAGAGGTCCCATAGCAGAGAATCTGGCTTCATGTCAGCAGAGAATCAGTCTTCATGTCATAGCAGAGAATCAGGCTTCACGTCACCCACCACTGGAACAGTCCATTGTCAGATATTTAGGCCCAGGCACCCTTGCAGAGGAGAGAGGTCCCATAGCAGAGAATCTGGCTTCATATCTGCAGAGAATCATGCTTCACGTCACCCACCACTGGAACAGTCCATTGTCAGATATTTAGGCCCCGGCACCCAGGCAGAGGAGAGAGGTCCCATAACAGAGATTCAGGCTTCATGTCAGCAGAGAATCAGTCTTCATGTCATAGCAGAGTATCATGCTTCACGTCACCCACCACTGGAACAGTCCATTGTCAGATATTTAGGCCCAGGCACCCAGGCAGAGGAGAGAGGTCCCATAGCAGAGAATCTGGCTTCATGTCAGCAGAGAATCAGTCTTCATGTCATAGCAGAGAATCAGGCTTCACGTCACCCACCACTGGAACAGTCCATTGTCAGATATTTAGGCCCAGGCACCCATGCAGAGGAGAGAGGTCCCATAGCAGAGAATCTGGCTTCATATCTGCAGAGAATCAGTCTTCATGTCATAGCAGAGAATCAGGCTTCATGTCACCCACCACTGGAACAGTCCATTGTCAGATATTTAGGCCTAGGCACCCAGACAGAGGAGAGAGGTCCCATAACAGAGATTCAGGCTTCATGTCAGCAGAGAATCAGTCTTCATGTCATAGCAGAGAATCATGCTTCACGTCACCCACCACTGGAACAGTCCATTGTCAGATATTTAGGCCCAGGCACCCAGGCAGAGGAGAGAGATCCCATAGCAGAGAATCAGTCTTCATGTCATAGCAGAGAATCAGGCTTCACGTCACCCACCACTGGAACAGTCCATTGTCAGATATTTAGGCCCCGGCACCCAGGCAGAGGAGAGAGGTCCCATAACAGAGATTCAGGCTTCATGTCAGCAGAGAATCAGTCTTCATGTCATAGCAGAGTATCATGCTTCACGTCACCCACCACTGGAACAGTCCATTGTCAGATATTTAGGCCCAGGCACCCAGGCAGAGGAGAGAGGTCCCATAGCAGAGAATCTGGCTTCATGTCAGCAGAGAATCAGTCTTCATGTCATAGCAGAGAATCAGGCTTCACGTCACCCACCACTGGAACAGTCCATTGTCAGATATTTAGGCCCAGGCACCCAGGCAGAGGAGAGAGGTCCCATAGCAGAGAATCTGGCTTCATGTCTGCAGAGAATCAGTCTTCATGTCATAGCAGAGAATCAGGCTTCACGTCACCCACCACTGGAACAGTCCATTGTCAGATATTTAGGCCCAGGCACCCAGGCAGAGGAGAGAGGTCCCATAACAGAGATTCAGGCTTCATGTCAGCAGAGAATCAGTCTTCATGTCATAGCAGAAAATCATGCTTCACGTCACCCACCACTGGAACAGTCCATTGTCAGATATTTAGGCCCAGGCACCCATGCAGAGGAGAGAGGTCCCATAGCAGAGAATCAGTCTTCATGTCATAGCAGAGAATCATGCTTCACGTCACCCACCACTGGAACAGTCCATTGTCAGATATTTAGGCCCCGGCACCCAGGCAGAGGAGAGAGGTCCCATAACAGAGATTCAGGCTTCATGTCAGCAGAGAATCAGTCTTCATGTCATAGCAGAGTATCATGCTTCACGTCACCCACCACTGGAACAGTCCATTGTCAGATATTTAGGCCCAGGCACCCAGGCAGAGGAGAGAGGTCCCATAGCAGAGAATCTGGCTTCATGTCAGCAGAGAATCAGTCTTCATGTCATAGCAGAGAATCAGGCTTCACGTCACCCACCACTGGAACAGTCCATTGTCAGATATTTAGGCCCAGGCACCCATGCAGAGGAGAGAGGTCCCATAGCAGAGAATCTGGCTTCATATCTGCAGAGAATCAGTCTTCATGTCATAGCAGAGAATCAGGCTTCATGTCACCCACCACTGGAACAGTCCATTGTCAGATATTTAGGCCTAGGCACCCAGACAGAGGAGAGAGGTCCCATAACAGAGATTCAGGCTTCATGTCAGCAGAGAATCAGTCTTCATGTCATAGCAGAGAATCATGCTTCACGTCACCCACCACTGGAACAGTCCATTGTCAGATATTTAGGCCCAGGCACCCAGGCAGAGGAGAGAGATCCCATAGCAGAGAATCAGTCTTCATGTCATAGCAGAGAATCAGGCTTCACGTCACCCACCACTGGAACAGTCCATTGTCAGATATTTAGGCCCCGGCACCCAGGCAGAGGAGAGAGGTCCCATAGCAGAGAATCTGGCTTCATGTCAGCAGAGAATCAGTCTTCATGTCATAGCAGAGAATCATGCTTCACGTCACCCACCACTGGAACAGTCCATTGTCAGATATTTAGGCCCAGGCACCCAGGCAGAGGAGAGAGGTCCCATAGCAGAGAATCTGGCTTCATGTCATAGCAGAGAATCATGCTTCACGTCACCCACCACTGGAACAGTCCATTGTCAGATATTTAGGCCCAGGCACCCAGGCAGAGGAGAGAGGTCCCATAGCAGAGAATCTGGCTTCATGTCAGCAGAGAATCAGGCTTCACGTCACCCACCACTGGAACAGTCCATTGTCAGATATTTAGGCCCAGGCACCCATGCAGAGGAGAGAGGTCCCATAGCAGAGAATCAGACTTCATGTCATAGCAGAGAATCATGCTTCACATCACCCACCACTGGAACAGTCCATTGTGAGATATTTAGGCCCAGGCACCCAGGCAGAAGAGAGAGGTCCCATAGCAGAGAATCTGGCTTCATGTCATAGCAGAGAATCATGCTTCACGTCACCCACCACTGG
The DNA here is from genome assembly GCF_905171765.1 of Bufo bufo. Lineage (NCBI taxonomy): Eukaryota > Metazoa > Chordata > Amphibia > Anura > Bufonidae > Bufo > Bufo bufo. Next base: position 63,922,614 of record NC_053394.1, read on the forward strand.
AACAGTCCATTGTCAGATATTTAGGCCCAGGCACCCATGCAGAGGAGAGAGGTCCCATAGCAGAGAATCTGGCTTAATGTCAGCAGAGAATCAGTCTTCATGTCATAGCAGAGAATCATGCTTCACATCACCCACCACTGGAACAGTCCATTGTGAGATATTTAGGCCCAGGCACCCAGGCAGAAGAGAGAGGTCCCATAGCAGAGAATCTGGCTTCATGTCATAGCAGAGAATCATGCTTCACGTCACCCACCACTGGAACAGTCCATTGTCAGATATTTAGGCCACCACTGGAACAGTCCATTGTCAGATATTTAGGCCTAGGCACCCAGACAGAGGAGAGAGGTCCCATAACAGAGATTCAGGCTTCATGTCAGCAGAGAATCAGTCTTCATGTCATAGCAGAGAATCATGCTTCACGTCACCCAACATTGGAACAGTCCATTGTCATATAATTTAGGCCCCGGCACCCAGACAGAGGAGAGAGGTCCCATAACATAGAATCTGGCTTCATGTCAGCAGAGAATCAGTCTTCATGTCATAGCAGAGAATCAGGCTTCACGTCACCCACCACTGGAACAGTCCATTGTCAGATATTTAGGCCCAGGCACCCAGGCAGAGGAGAGAGGTCCCATAGCAGAGAATCTGGCTTCATGTCAGCAGAGAATCAGTCTTCATGTCATAGCAGAGAATCAGGCTTCACGTCACCCACCACTGGAACAGTCCATTGTCAGATATTTAGGCCCAGGCACCCAGGCAGAGGAGAGAGGTCCCATAGCAGAGAATCTGGCTTCATGTCTGCAGAAAATCAGTCTTCATGTCATAGCAGAGAATCAGGCTTCACGTCACCCACCACTGGAACAGTCCATTGTCAGATATTTAGGCCCCGGCACCCAGGCAGAGGAGAGAGGTCCCATAGCAGAGAATCTGGCTTCATGTCAGCAGAGAATCAGTCTTCATGTCATAGCAGAGAATCATGCTTCACGTCACCCACCACTGGAACAGTCCATTGTTAGATATTTAGGCCCAGGCACCCAGGCAGAGGAGAGAGGTCCCATAGCAGAGATTCAGTCTTCATGTCATAGCAGAGAATCATGCTTCACGTCACCCACCACTGGAACAGTCCATTGTCAGATATTTAGGCCCAGGCACCCAGGCAGAGGAGAGAGGTCCCATAGCAGAGAATCTGGCTTCATGTCAGCAGAGAATCAGTCTTCATGTCATAGCAGAGAATCATGCTTCACGTCACCCACCACTGGAACAGTCCATTGTCAGATATTTAGGCCCAGGCACCCATGCAGAGGAGAGAGGTCCCATAGCAGAGAATCAGTCTTCATGTCATAGCAGAGAATCATGCTTCACGTTACCCACCACTGGAACAGTCCATTGTCAGATATTTAGGCCCCGGCACCCAGGCAGAGGAGAGAGGTCCCATAACAGAGATTCAGGCTTCATGTCAGCAGAGAATCAGTCTTCATGTCATAGCAGAGTATCATGCTTCACGTCACCCACCACTGGAACAGTCCATTGTCAGATATTTAGGCCCAGGCACCCAGGCAGAGGAGAGAGGTCCCATAGCAGAGAATCTGGCTTCATGTCAGCAGAGAATCAGTCTTCATGTCATAGCAGAGAATCAGGCTTCACGTCACCCACCACTGGAACAGTCCATTGTCAGATATTTAGGCCCAGGCACCCAGGCAGAGGAGAGAGGTCCCATAGCAGAGAATCTGGCTTCATGTCTGCAGAGAATCAGTCTTCATGTCATAGCAGAGAATCAGGCTTCACGTCACCCACCACTGGAACAGTCCATTGTCAGATATTTAGGCCCCGGCACCCAGGCAGAGGAGAGAGGTCCCATAGCAGAGAATCTGGCTTCATGTCAGCAAAAAAATCAGTCTTCATGTCATAGCAGAGAATCATGCTTCACGTCACCCACCACTGGAACAGTCCATTGTTAGATATTTAGGCCCAGGCACCCAGGCAGAGGAGAGAGGTCCCATAGCAGAGAATCAGTCTTCATGTCATAGCAGAGAATCATGCTTCACGTCACCCACCACTGGAACAGTCCATTGTCAGATATTTAGGCCCAGGCACCCAGGCAGAGGAGAGAGGTCCCATAGCAGAGAATCTGGCTTCATGTCAGCAGAGAATCAGTCTTCATGTCATAGCAGAGAATCAGGCTTCACGTCACCCACCACTGGAACAGTCCATTGTCAGATACTTAGTCCCAGGCACCCAGGCAGAGGAGAGAGGTCCCATAGCAGAGAATCTGGCTTCATGTCATAGCAGAGAATCATGCTTTACGTCACCCACCACTGGAACAGTCCATTGTCAGATATTTATGCCCCGGCACCCATGCAGAGGAGAGAGGTCCCATAATAGAGATTCAGGCTCCATGTCAGCAGAGAATCAGTCTTCATGTCATAGCAGAGAATCATGCTTCACGTCACCCACCACTGGAACAGTCCATTGTCAGATATTTAGGCCTAGGCACCCAGGCAGAGGAGAGAGGTCCCATAGCAGAGAATCAGTCTTCATGTCTTAGCAGAGAATCATGCTTCACGTCACCCACCACTGGAACAGTCCATTGTCAGATATTTAGGCCCAGGCACCCAGGCAGAGGAGAGAGGTCCCATAACAGAGATTCAGGCTTCATGTCAGCAGAGAATCAGTCTTCATGTCATAGCAGAGAATCATGCTTCACGTCACCCACCACTGGAACAGTCCATTGTCAGATATTTAGGCCCAGGCACCAAGGCAGAGGAGAGAGGTCCCATAGCAGAGAATCTGACTTCATGTCAGCAGAGAATCAGTCTTCATGTCATAGCAGAGAATCAGGCTTCACGTCACCCACCACTGGAACAGTCCATTGTCAGATATTTAGGCCTAGGCACCCAGACAGAGGAGAGAGGTCCCATAACAGAGATTCAGGCTTCATGTCAGCAGAGAATCAGTCTTCATGTCATAGCAGAGAATCATGCTTCACGTCACCCACCACTGGAACAGTCCATTGTCAGATATTTAGGCCCAGGCACCCAGGCAGAGGAGAGAGGTCCCATAGCAGAGAATCTGGCTTCATGTCAGCAGAGAATCAGTCTTCATGTCATAGCAGAGAATCAGGCTTCACGTCACCCACCACTGGAACAGTCCATTGTCAGATATTTAGGCCTAGGCACCCAGACAGAGGAGAGAGGTCCCTTAACAGAGATTCAGGCTTCATGTCAGCAGAGAATCAGTCTTCATGTCATAGAAGAGAATCATGCTTCACGTCACCCAACATTGCAACAGTCCATTGTCATATAATTTAGGCCCCGTCACCCAGACAGAGGAGAGAGGTCCCATAACATAGAATCTGGCTTCATGTCAGCAGAGAATCAGTCTTCATGTCATAGCAGAGAATCAGGCTTCACGTCACCCACCACTGGAACAGTCCATTGTCAGATATTTAGGCCCAGGCACCCAGGCAGAGGAGAGAGGTTCCATAGCAGAGAATCTGGCTTCATGTCAGCAGAGAATCAGTCTTCATGTCATAGCAGAGAATCAGGCTTCACGTCATCACCACTGGAACAGTCCATTGTCAGATATTTAGGCCCAGGCACCCAGGCAGAGGAGAGAGGTCCCATAGCAGAGAATCTGGCTTCATGTCAGCAGAGAATCAGTCTTCATGTCATAGCAGAGAATCAGGCTTCACGTCACCCACCACTGGAACAGTCCATTGTCAGATATTTAGGCCCAGGCACCCAGGCAGAGGAGAGAGGTCCCATAGCAGAGAATCAGTCTTCATGTCATAGCAGAGAATCATGCTTCACGTCACCCAATACTGGAACAGTCCATTGTCAGATATTTAGGCCCCGGCACCCAGGCAGAGGAGAGAGGTCCCATAACAGAGATTCAGGCTTCATGTCAGCAGAGAATCAGTCTTCATGTCATAGCAGAGAATCATGCTTCACGTCACCCACCACTGGAACAGTCCATTGTCAGATATTTAGGCCCAGGCACCCAGCCAGAGGAGAGAGGTCTCATAGCAGAGAATCAGTCTTCATGTCATAGCAGAGAATCATGCTTCACGTCACCCACCACTGGAACAGTCCATTGTCAGATATTTAGGCCCCGGCACCCAGGCAGAGGAGAGAGGTCCCATAACAGAGATTCAGGCTTCATGTCAGCAGAGAATCAGTCTTCATGTCATAGAAGAGAATCATGCTTCACGTCACCCAACATTGCAACAGTCCATTGTCATATAATTTAGGCCCCGGCACCCAGACAGAGGAGAGAGGTCCCATAACATAGAATCTGGCTTCATGTCAGCAGAGAATCAGTCTTCATGACATAGCAGAGAATCAGGCTTCACGTCACCCACCACTGGAACAGTCCATTGTCAGATATTTAGGCCCAGGCACCCAGGCAGAGGAGAGAGGTTCCATAGCAGAGAATCTGGCTTCATGTCAGCAGAGAATCAGTCTTCATGTCATAGCAGAGAATCAGGCTTCACGTCACCCACCACTGGAACAGTCCATTGTCAGATATTTAGGCCCAGGCACCCAGGCAGAGGAGAGAGGTCCCATAGCAGAGAATCTGGCTTCATGTCAGCAGAGAATCAGTCTTCATGTCATAGCAGAGAATCAGGCTTCACGTCACCCACCACTGGAACAGTCCATTGTCATATATTTAGGCCCAGGCACCCAGGCAGAGGAGAGAGGTCCCATAGCAGAGAATCTGGCTTCATGTCAGCAGAGAATCAGTCTTCATGTCATAGCAGAGAATGATGCTTCACGTCACCCACCACTGGAACAGTCCATTGTCAGATATTTAGGCCCAGGCAGAGGAGAGAGGTCCCATAGCAGAGAATCTGGCTTCATGTCAGCAGAGAATCAGTCCTTATGTCATAGCAGAGAATCAGGCTTCACGTCACCCACCACTGGAACAGTCCATTATCAGATATTTAGGCCCATGCACCCAGGCAGAGGAGAGAGGTCCCATAACAGAGATTCAGGCTTCATGTCAGCAGAGAATCAGCCTTCATGTCATAGCAGAGAATCATGCTTCACGTCACCCAACATTGGAACAGTCCATTGTCATATAATTTAGGCCCCGGCACCCAGACAGAGGAGAGAGGTCCCATAACATAGTATCTGGCTTCATGTCAGCAGAGAATCAGTCTTCATGTCATAGCAGAGAATCATGCTTCACGTCACCCACCACTGGAACAGTCCATTGTCAGATATTTAGGCCCAGGCACCCAGGCAGAGGAAGGAGGTCCCAAAGCAGATAATCTGGCTTCATGTCAGCAGAGAATCAGTCTTCATGTCATAGCAGAGAATCATGCTTCACGTCACCCACCACTGGAACAGTCCATTGTCAGATATTTAGGCCCCGGCACCCAGGCAGAGGAGAGAGGTCCCATAACAGAGATTCAGGCTTCATGTCAGCAGAGAATCAGTCTTCATGTCATAGCAGAGAATCATGCTTCACGTCACCCACCACTGGAACAGTCAATTGTCAGATATTTAGGCCCAGGCACCCAGGCAGAGGAGAGAGGTCCCATAGCAGAGAATCAGTCTTCATGTCATAGCAGAGAATCATGCTTCACGTCACCCAATACTGGAACAGTCCATTGTCAGATATTTAGGCCCCGGCACCCAGGCAGAGGAGAGAGGTCCCATAACAGAGATTCAGGCTTCATGTCAGCAGAGAATCAGTCTTCATGTCATAGCAGAGAATCATGCTTCACGTCACCCACCACTGGTACAGTCAATTGTCAGATATTTAGGCCCAGGCACCCAGGCAGAGGAGAGAGGTCTCATAGCAGAGAATCTGGCTTCATGTCAGCAGAGAATCAGTCTTCATGTCATAGCAGAGAATAATGCTTCACGTCACCCACTACTGGAACAGTCCATTGTCAGATATATTTTTTTTTTTAACTGTTTTTATTAAGTTTTCAAATATTTAAAGAATAAACATACAAACAAAAGCAGTGTCGCACTGCTAACATTGGTATCCTTTCTTACAAGTGCAAAGTAATTTACCAGTTGTAGTGTCCATGAACATACAGAGGCTGACAAAAACCCAACTAAACTGTCAGTATTAGCTGTCCGCCTCCGTGGGATACAATAGCAGCCATCCCCGAGAGAACCTTAATATTATAGACTGATATGATCCCTAGTGGGCTCCCGGGGTAGATGCCCTGATATTGTCTCATTCCTATTGTACTTTGTAGTAGTGAATTAGAGAACAACACAGACAAATAAAGAAAAAACTAGAACAAAAACGGAGATGCTCGGGAGTGTTTGGGCTCAATGATCCCCCCCCCAATTCAGGATAGTAGAACCGGTTCTTCGCCAGCTGTCATCTGTTGCAGAAACCACTTGGTCCCCGAAAAGCATTCGTGTATGGCCTTACGGATATGTAACGGCAGTATATTAATAAAGCTTTCCCACACCTGAAAGAAATGTTCTACTTTTTTGTCTTTATGGTGTGACGCCTCCACCCAATCCATGCGCATGATATAAGATAGTTTCTCCAAGAATAATTTAAAAGGGGGAATTGTGGGCTGTAACCAGACTTGCAAAATTGCCTTGGTGCCCGCCGCTGCCACAAAGTGTAGCAGTTTCCTACATCCCGGGTTGCAGTTGTATTTGTCCTTATCCAAATAACCGAACAGCGCCCAAAGTGGGTCGCGTGGGGTAAAATTGGTCAAGTGTGTGTTAGTGAAGGTGATGATTTTGTCCCAAAACTTTCTTATCATTGGACAGTCCCATAGACAATGGTAAAGTCCAGCGTCCAAAGTCCCGCATTTAAAGCAATTGGTGGTGTCATATATACCCATTCTAAACCCCCTTCTCGGAGTCAGATATGATCTATGACAGATTTGTAGGATCATCTCTGTGTATCTTGCTACAGGTAAATGTTTGTATGAGAATTCCAGTGCCCGGAGTATCACTGATGGGGTGGCTTGTGGTACCTCTGTCTGCCATCTAGTCATGGGAACTGTGGATGTGGAATAGTCAATTGGTACATGGAGGAATTTGTAATTTGATGATATTTGTTTCTTCCCCTCATTGGGATTCGAGAACCATTTTTTAAAGTATGGACTCCACTCACGTTCCGTCAAGGCGGAAATCACTTCATTGATATAGCTTCTTGCTTGTAGGTATGGGAAAAAGGGAAAAACTATGTGTGGGTATTCCTTCTGCAAGTCCTGGAGTGGTTTAACCATTCGTGTTTGCGTGCTTATAAGTTTGTCAATGTTGGTGATGCCTTGCGATTGCCAGCGTTTGAATGTTGAGTGGGAAGATCCGTTCTGAAATGAGGGGTTCCTTACTAGTGTCAGATGCACCGAAAATGATGCATGTAATTTACACAGAACTCTTGCCCTGCACCATGCCCGCCATGTTGTCATGAGGAGAGGATTAGTTTTTACCATTTGGGGGAGATTTCCGAATGAGATATGCAGTAGGTTCGGTAGTGCTATATGTGGAATAAAGGCTTGGTCCAGCGTAACCAGAGTGTATTTCGATGTAGAGTGTAGCCAGTCTCGTACCACTCTCATCAGAGCCGCAATATTGTATAATCTAATATTAGGAAAGTTTAGGCCTCCCATTTAATTTTGGTTGTTGTAGTATGTGCCAAGCTATTCTAGGGCGCCTCCCATTCCAGACAAACATCCTATATAGATAGTTTATCCTTTTTTCGTCTTTAGGCCTAAGGCAGATGGGCAGCATTTGGAGGATATACAATAGCCTGGGAAACTCTGACATTTTAAGAAGGTTTGTCCTCCCCACATATGAGAGTGTGAAATGCTTCCAGGTCGCCAGGGTAGACTCCAGAGAAGAGAGATAGGGTCCTATGTTACAGTTATACAATTGCGATGGTTTTTTGGGGATAGAAACCCCTAGGTATGTTATGGTCTTATCGTTCCATGAAAATGGGAAGGCCCTTGTCCATATCGGCCTCCCAGGTCCGCTTACTAGTAGTGCCTCTGTTTTGTCCAGGTTAATGGTATATCCTGATAAAGTACCAATATCCTGGATCTCAGCCAATAAAATTTCAAGTGAATTTTTGGGGTCGGAGATCATCAGCAGGACATCGTCCGCAAATGCTGCCGTTCTCATTTCCGTGTTACCTATCGTCACCCCACGAAAACTATGCGTGGATTGAAGATAGTATAGGAGCGGATCCAGGGACAGATTAAACAAGATTGGGGAAAGGGGGCATCCTTGTCTCGTACCCCTAAAGAGGTCGAGGACTCCCAAGTTTTTCCCGTTAATTGTTATCATAGTTGTGACATCAGTATATGTATTAGTTATGAATTGCCTAAATCCGTTGCCAAAGCCGCGGATATCTAGGACGGTTTGTAGGAAGGTCCAAGACACCTTGTCGAAAGCCTTCTCGGCATCTAAGCCGAGAAGGAGTATTTGTGGTTGCGTGGGGTCCTGAGCCGCGACTGTGGCTGCTACTACTCTGCGGACATTATTAACTGCATGTCTCCCTTGTGTGAAACCCATCTGGGTGGGGTGGATTAGGGTCGGAATAAAGGATTGCAATCTATTTGCAATGATTTTAGCAAAAAATTTGTAGTCTTGGTTCATTAAGGTTATTGGCCTGTAGGATTGTGGTAGGTCAGGATCCCTATCTGGTTTGGGAAACACTATCACCCTAGATTCCGTAAATCTGTCTACCTCCACACCCTCTTTGTATATTTGTGTGTACAACGTGGTCAGGGTTGGAATAATCACTGGTGCTAACATCTTGTAATATTCCGCAGTTAGGCCATCAGGCCCTGGTGTTTTGTGATTGTGAGATTCTGAAATGGCTTGTTTCACCTCATCCTCAGTAATGTCAGCGTCTAAATATGTTTTTTCATTGTCAGATATTTAGGCCCCGGCACCCAGGCAGAGGAGAGAGGTCCCATAACAGAGATTCAGGCTTCATGTCAGCAGAGAATCAGTCTTCATGTCATAGCAGAGAATCATGCTTCACGTCACCCACCACTGGAACAGTCCATTGTCAGATATTTAGGCCCAGGCACCCAGGCAGAGGAGAGAGGTCCCATAACAGAGAATCAGTCTTCATGTCATAGCAGAGAATCATGCTTCACGTCACCCACCACTGGAACAGTCCATTGTCAGATATTTAGGCCCCGGCACCCAGGCAGAGGAGAGAGGTCCCATAGCAGAGAATCTGGCTTCATGTCAGCAGAGAATCAGTCTTCATGTCATAGCAGAGAATCATGCTTCACGTCACCCACCACTGGAACAGTCCATTGTCAGATATTTAGGCCCAGGCACCCAGGCAGAGGAGAGAGGTCCCATAGCAGAGAATCAGTCTTCATGTCATAGCAGAGAATCATGCTTCACGTCACCCACCACTGGAACAGTCCATTGTCAGATATTTAGGCCCAGGCACCCAGGCAGAGGAGAGAGGTCCCATAGCAGAGAATCTGGCTTCATGTCAGCAGAGAATCAGTCTTCATGTCATAGCAGAGAATCAGGCTTCACGTCACCCACCACTAGAACAGTCCATTGTCAGATATTTAGGCCCAGGCACCCAGGCAGAGGAGAGAGGTCCCATAGCAGAGAATCTGGCTTCATGTCAGCAGAGAATCAGTCTTCATGTCATAGCAGAGAATCAGGCTTCACGTCACCCACCACTGGAACAGTCCATTGTCAGATATTTAGGCCCAGGCACCCAGGCAGAGGAGAGAGGTCCTATAGCAGAGAATCTGGCTTCATGTCAGCAGAGAATCAGTCTTCATGTCATAGCAGAGAATCAGGCTTCACGTTACCCACCACTGGAACAGTCCATTGTCAGATATTTAGGCCCCGGCACCCAGGCAGAGGAGAGAGGTCCCATAACAGAGATTCAGGCTTCATGTCAGCAGAGAATCAGTCTTCATGTCATAGCAGAGAATCATGCTTCACGTCACCCAACATTGGAACAGTCCATTGTCATATAATTTAGGCCCCGGCACCCAGACAGAGGAGAGAGGTCCCATAACATAGTATCTGGCTTCATGTCAGCAGAGAATCAGTCTTCATGTCATAGCAGAGAATCATGCTTCACGTCACCCACCACTGGAACAGTCAATTGTCAGATATTTAGGCCCAGGCACCCAGGCAGAGGAGAGAGGTCCCATAGCAGAGAATCTGGCTTCATGTCAGCAGAGAATCAGTCTTCATGTCATAGCAGAGAATCATGCTTCACGTCACCCACCACTGGAAAAGTCCATTGTCAGATATATATTTTTTTTTTAACTGTTTTTATTAAGTTTTCAAATATTTAAAGAATAAACATACAAACAAAGGCAGTGTCGCACTGCTAACATTGGTATCCTTTCTTACAAGTGCAAAGTAATTTACCAATTGTAGTGTCCATGAACATACAGAGGCTGACAAAAACCCAACTAAACTGTCAGTATTAGCCGTCGGCCTCCGTGGGATACAATAGCAGCCATCCCCGAGAGAACCTTAATATTATAGACTGATATGATCCCTAGTGGGCTCCCGGGGTAGATGCCCTGATATTGTCTCATTCCTATTGTACTTTGTAGTAGTGAATTAGAGAACAACACAGACAAATAAAGAAAAAACTAGAACAAAAACGGAGATGCTCGGGAGTGTTTGGGCTCAATGATCCCCCCCCCCTTCCAATTCAGGATAGTAGAACCGGTTCTTCGCCAGCTGTCATCTGTTGCAGAAACCACGTGGTCCCCGAAAAGCATTCGTGTATGGCCTTACGGATATGTAACGGCAGTATATTAATAAAGCTTTCCCACACCTGAAAGAAATGTTCTACTTTTTTGTCTTTATGGTGTGACGCCTCCACCCAATCCATGCGCATGATATAAGATAGTTTCTCCAAGAATAATTTAAAAGGGGGAATTGTGGGCTGTAACCAGACTTGCAAAATTGCCTTGGTGCCCGCCGCTGCCACAAAGTGTAGCAGTTTCCTACATCCCGGGTTGCAGTTGTATTTGTCCTTATCCAAATAACCGAACAGCGCCCAAAGTGGGTCGCGTGGGGTAAAATTGGTCAAGTGTGTGTTAGTGAAGGTGATGATTTTGTCCCAAAACTTTCTTATCATTGGACAGTCCCATAGACAATGGTAAAGTCCAGCGTCCAAAGTCCCGCATTTAAAGCAATTGGTGGTGTCATATATACCCATTCTAAACCCCCTTCTCGGAGTCAGATATGATCTATGACAGATTTGTAGGATCATCTCTGTGTATCTTGCTACAGGTAAATGTTTGTATGAGAATTCCAGTGCCCGGAGTATCACTGATGGGGTGGCTTGTGGTACCTCTGTCTGCCATCTAGTCATGGGAACTGTGGATGTGGAATAGTCAATTGGTACATGGAGGAATTTGTAATTTGATGATATTTGTTTCTTCCCCTCATTGGGATACGAGAACCATTTTTTAAAGTATGGACTCCACTCACGTTCCGTCAAGGCGGAAATCACTTCATTGATATAGCTTTTTGCTTGTAGGTATGGGAAAAAGGGAAAAACTATGTATGGGTATTCCTTCTGCAAGTCCTGGAGTGGTTTAACCATTCGTGTTTGCGTGCTTATAAGTTTGTCAATGTTGGTGATGCCTTGCGATTGCCAGCGTTTGAATGTTGAGTGGGAAGATCCGTTCTGAAATGAGGGGTTCCTTACTAGTGTCAGATGCACCGAAAATGATGCATGTAATTTACACAGAACTCTTGCCCTGCACCATGCCCGCCATGTTGTCATGAGGAGAGGATTAGTTTTTACCATTTGGGGGAGATTTCCGAATGAGATATGCAGTAGGTTCGGTAGTGCTATATGTGGAATAAAGGCTTGGTCCAGCGTAACCAGAGTGTATTTCGATGTAGAGTGTAGCCAGTCTCGTACCACTCTCATCAGAGCCGCAATATTGTATAATCTAATATTAGGAAAGTTTAGGCCCCCATTTAATTTTGGTTGTTGTAGTATGTGCCAAGCTATTCTAGGGCGCCTCCCATTCCAGACAAACATCCTATATAGATAGTTTATCCTTTTTTCGTCTTTAGGCCTAAGGCAGAAGGGCAGCATTTGGAGGATATACAATAGCCTGGGAAACTCTGACATTTTAAGAAGGTTTGTTCACCCCACATATGAGAGTGTGAAATGCTTCCAGGTCGCCAGGGTAGACTCCAGAGAAGAGAGATAGGGTCCTATGTTACAGTTATACAATTGCGATGGTTTTTTGGGGATAGAAACCCCTAGGTATGTTATGGTCTTATCGTTCCATGAAAATGGGAAGGCCCTTGTCCATATCGGCCTCCCAGGTCCGCTCACTAGTAGTGCCTCTGTTTTGTCCAGGTTAATGGTATATCCTGATAAAGTACCAATATCCTGGATCTCAGCCAATAAAATTTCAAGTGAATTTTTGGGGTCGGAGATCATCAGCAGGACATCGTCCGCAAATGCTGCCGTTCTCATTTCCGTGTTACCTATCGTCACCCCACGAAAACTCTGCGTGGATTGAAGATAGTATAGGAGCGGATCCAGGGACAGATTAAACAAGATTGGGGAAAGGGGGCATCCTTGTCTCGTACCCCTAAAGAGGTCGAGGACTCCCGAGTTTTTCCCGTTAATTGTTATCATAGTTGTGACATCAGTATATGTATTAGTTATGAATTGCCTAAATCCGTTGCCAAAGCCGCGGATATCTAGGACGGTTTGTAGGAAGGTCCAAGACACCTTGTCGAAAGCCTTCTCGGCATCTAAGCCGAGAAGGAGTATTTGTGGTTGCGTGGGGTCCTGAGCCGCGACTGTGGCTGCTACTACTCTGCGGACATTATTAACTGCATGTCTCCCTTGTGTGAAACCCATCTGGGTGGGGTGGATTAGGGTCGGAATAAAGGATTGCAATCTATTTGCAATGATTTTAGCAAAAAATTTGTAGTCTTGGTTCATTAAGGTTATTGGCCTGTAGGATTGTGGTAGGTCAGGATCCCTATCTGGTTTGGGAAACACTATCACCCTAGATTCCGTAAATCTGTCTACCTCCACACCCTCTTTGTATATTTGTGTGTACAACGTGGTCAGGGTTGGAATAATCACTGGTGCTAACATCTTGTAATATTCCGCAGTTAGGCCATCAGGCCCTGGTGTTTTGTGATTGTGAGATTCTGAAATGGCTTGTTTCACCTCATCCTCAGTAATGTCAGCGTCTAAATATGTTTTTTCATTGTCAGATATTTAGGCCCCGGCACCCAGGCAGAGGAGAGAGGTCCCATAACAGAGATTCAGGCTTCATGTCAGCAGAGAATCAGTCTTCATGTCATAGCAGAGAATCATGCTTCAGGTCACCCACCACTGGAACAGTCCATTGTCAGATATTTAGGCCCAGGCACCCAGGCAGAGGAGAGAGGTCCCATAGCAGAGAATCAGTCTTCATGTCGTAGCAGAGAATCATGCTTCACGTCACACACCACTGGAACAGTCCATTGTCAGATATTTAGGCCCCGGCACCCAGGCAGAGGAGAGAGGTCCCATAGCAGAGAATCTGGCTTCATGTCAGCAGAGAATCAGTCTTCATGTCATAGCAGAGAATCATGCTTCACGTCACCCACCACTGGAACAGTCCATTGTCAGATATTTAGGCCCAGGCACCCAGGCAGAGGAGAGAGGTCCCATAGCAGAGAATGAGTCTTCAGGTCATAGCAGAGAATCATGCTTCACGTCACCCACCACTTGAACAGTCCATTGTCAGATATTTAGGCCCAGGCACCCAGGCAGAGGAGAGAGGTCCCATAGCAGAGAATCTGGCTTCATGTCAGCAGAGAATCAGTCTTCATGTCATAGCAGAGAATCAGGCTTCACGTCACCCACCACTGGAACAGTCCATTGTCAGATACTTAGGCCCAGGCACCCAGGCAGAGGAGAGAGGTCCCATAGCAGAGAATCTGGCTTCATGTCATAGCAGAGAATCATGCTTCACGTCACCCACCACTGGAACAGTCCATTGTCAGATATTTAGGCCCCGGCACCCAGGCAGAGGAGAGAGGTCCCATAATAGAGATTCAGGCTCCATGTCAGCAAAGAATCAGTCTTCATGTCATAGCAGAGAATCATGCTTCACGTCACCCACCACTGGAACAGTCCATTGTCAGATATTTAGGCCCAGGCACCCAGGCAGAGGAGAGAGGTCCCATAGCAGAGAATCAGTCTTCATGTCTTAGCAGAGAATCATGCTTCACGTCACCCACCACTGGAACAGTCCATTGTCAGATATTTAGGCCCCGGCACCCAGGCAGAGGAGAGAGGTCCCATAGCAGAGAATCTGGCTTCATGTCAGCAGAGAATCAGTCTTCATGTCATAGCAGAGAATCAGGCTTCACGTCACCCACCACTGGAACAGTCCATTGTCAGATATTTAGGCCCAGGCACCCAGGCAGAGGAGAGAGGTCCCATAGCAGAGAATCTGGCTTCATGTCATAGCAGAGAATCAGGCTTCACGTCACCCACCACTGGAACAGTCCATTGTCAGATACTTAGTCCCAGGCACCCAGGCAGAGGAGAGAGGTTCCATAGCAGAGAATCTGGCTTCATGTCATAGCAGAGAATCATGCTTCACGTCACCCACCACTGGAACAGTCCATTGTCAGATATTTAGGCCTAGGCACCCAGGCAGAGGAGAGAGGTCCCATAGCAGAGAATCAGTCTTCATGTCTTAGCAGAGAATCATGCTTCACGTCACCCACCACTGGAACAGTCCATTGTCAGATATTTAGGCCCAGGCACCCAGGCAGAGGAGAGAGGTCCCATAACAGAGATTCAGGCTTCATGTCAGCAGAGAATCAGTCTTCATGTCATAGCAGAGAATCATGCTTCACGTCACCCACCACTGGAACAGTCCATTGTCAGATATTTAGGCCCAGGCACCAAGGAAGAGGAGAGAGGTCCCATAGCAGAGAATCTGGCTTCATGTCAGCAGAGAATCAGTCTTCATGTCATAGCAGCGAATCAGGCTTCACGTCACCCACCACTGGAACAGTCCATTGTCAGATATTTAGGCCTAGGCACCCAGACAGAGGAGAGAGGTCCCATAACAGAGATTCAGGCTTCATGTCAGCAGAGAATCAGTCTTCATGTCATAGCAGAGAATCATGCTTCACGTCACCCACCACTGGAACAGTCCATTGTCAGATATTTAGGCCCAGGCACCCAGGCAGAGGAGAGAGGTCCCATAGCAGAGAATCTGGCTTCATGTCAGCAGAGAATCAGTCTTCATGTCATAGCAGAGAATCAGGCTTTACGTCACCCACCACTGGAACAGTCCATTGTCAGATATTTAGGCCTAGGCACCCAGACAGAGGAGAGAGGTCCCATAACAAAGATTCAGGCTTCATGTCAGCAGAGAATCAGTCTTCATGTCATAGCAGAGAATCATGCTTCACGTCACCCAACATTGGAACAGTCCATTGTCATATAATTTAGGCCCCGGCACCCAGACAGAGGAGAGAGGTCCCATAACATAGAATCTGGCTTCATGTCAGCAGAGAATCAGTCTTCATGTCATAGCAGAGAATCAGGCTTCACGTCACCCACCACTGGAACAGTCCATTGTCAGATATTTAGGCCCAGGCACCCAGGCAGAGGAGAGAGGTCCCATAGCAGAGAATCTGGCTTCATGTCAGCAGAGAATCAGTCTTCATGTCATAGCAGAGAATCAGGCTTCACGTCACCCACCACTGGAACAGTCCATTGTCAGATATTTAGGCCCAGGCACCCAGGCAGAGGAGAGAGGTCCCATAGCAGAGAATCTGGCTTCATGTCAGCAGAGAATCAGTCTTCATGTCATAGCAGAGAATCAGGCTTCACGTCACCCACCACTGGAACAGTCCATTGTCAGATACTTAGGCCCAGGCACCCAGGCAGAGGAGAGAGGTCCCATAGCAGAGAATCTGGCTTCATGTCATAGCAGAGAATCATGCTTCACGTCACCCACCACTGGAACAGTCCATTGTCAGATATTTAGGCCCCGGCACCCAGGCTGAGGAGAGAGGTCCCATAATAGAGATTCAGGCTCCATGTCAGCAAAGAATCAGTCTTCATGTCATAGCAGAGAATCATGCTTCACGTCACCCACCACTGGAACAGTCCATTGTCAGATATTTAGGCCTAGGCACCCAGGCAGAGGAGAGAGGTCCCATAGCAGAGAATCAGTCTTCATGTCTTAGCAGAGAATCATGCTTCACGTCACCCACCACTGGAACAGTCCATTGTCAGATATTTAGGCCCCGGCACCCAGGCAGAGGAGAGAGGTCCCATAGCAGAGAATCTGGCTTCATGTCAGCAGAGAATCAGTCTTCATGTCATAGCAGAGAATCAGGCTTCACGTCACCCACCACTGGAACAGTCCATTGTCAGATACTTAGGCCCAGGCACCCAGGCAGAGGAGAGAGGTCCCATAGCAGAGAATCTGGCTTCATGTCATAGCAGAGAATCAGGCTTCACGTCACCCACCACTGGAACAGTCCATTGTCAGATACTTAGTCCCAGGCACCCAGGCAGAGGAGAGAGGTTCCATAGCAGAGAATCTGGCTTCATGTCATAGCAGAGAATCATGCTTCACGTCACCCACCACTGGAACAGTCCATTGTCAGATATTTAGGCCTAGGCACCCAGGCAGAGGAGAGAGGTCCCATAGCAGAGAATCAGTCTTCATGTCTTAGCAGAGAATCATGCTTCACGTCACCCACCACTGGAACAGTCCATTGTCAGATATTTAGGCCCAGGCACCCAGGCAGAGGAGAGAGGTCCCATAACAGAGATTCAGGCTTCATGTCAGCAGAGAATCAGTCTTCATGTCATAGCAGAGAATCATGCTTCACGTCACCCACCACTGGAACAGTCCATTGTCAGATATTTAGGCCCAGGCACCAAGGAAGAGGAGAGAGGTCCCATAGCAGAGAATCTGGCTTCATGTCAGCAGAGAATCAGTCTTCATGTCATAGCAGCGAATCAGGCTTCACGTCACCCACCACTGGAACAGTCCATTGTCAGATATTTAGGCCTAGGCACCCAGACAGAGGAGAGAGGTCCCATAACAGAGATTCAGGCTTCATGTCAGCAGAGAATCAGTCTTCATGTCATAGCAGAGAATCATGCTTCACGTCACCCACCACTGGAACAGTCCATTGTCAGATATTTAGGCCCAGGCACCCAGGCAGAGGAGAGAGGTCCCATAGCAGAGAATCTGGCTTCATGTCAGCAGAGAATCAGTCTTCATGTCATAGCAGAGAATCAGGCTTCACGTCACCCACCACTGGAACAGTCCATTGTCAGATATTTAGGCCTAGGCACCCAGACAGAGGAGAGAGGTCCCATAACAAAGATTCAGGCTTCATGTCAGCAGAGAATCAGTCTTCATGTCATAGCAGAGAATCATGCTTCACGTCACCCAACATTGGAACAGTCCATTGTCATATATTTAGGCCCCGGCACCCAGACAGAGGAGAGAGGTCCCATAACATAGAATCTGGCTTCATGTCAGCAGAGAATCAGTCTTCATGTCATAGCAGAGAATCAGGCTTCACGTCACCCACCACTGGAACAGTCCATTGTCAGATATTTAGGCCCAGGCACCCAGGCAGAGGAGAGAGGTCCCATAGCAGAGAATCTGGCTTCATGTCAGCAGAGAATCAGTCTTCATGTCATAGCAGAGAATCAGGCTTCACGTCACCCACCACTGGAACAGTCCATTGTCAGATATTTAGGCCCAGGCACCCAGGCAGAGGAGAGAGGTCCCATAGCAGAGAATCTGGCTTCATGTCAGCAGAGAATCAGTCTTCATGTCATAGCAGAGAATCAGGCTTCACGTCACCCACCACTGGAACAGTCCATTGTCAGATACTTAGGCCCAGGCACCCAGGCAGAGGAGAGAGGTCCCATAGCAGAGAATCTGGCTTCATGTCATAGCAGAGAATCATGCTTCACGTCACCCACCACTGGAACAGTCCATTGTCAGATATTTAGGCCCCGGCACCCAGGCAGAGGAGAGAGGTCCCATAATAGAGATTCAGGCTCCATGTCAGCAAAGAATCAGTCTTCATGTCTTAGCAGAGAATCATGCTTCACGTCACCCACCACTGGAACAGTCCATTGTCAGATATTTAGGCCCAGGCACCCAGGCAGAGGAGAGAGGTCCCATAACAGAGATTCAGGCTTCATGTCAGCAGAGAATCAGTCTTCATGTCATAGCAGAGAATCATGCTTCACGTCACCCACCACTGGAACAGTCCATTGTCAGATATTTAGGCCCAGGCACCAAGGAAGAGGAGAGAGGTCCCATAGCAGAGAATCTGGCTTCATGTCAGCAGAGAATCAGTCTTCATGTCATAGCAGCGAATCAGGCTTCACGTCACCCACCACTGGAACAGTCCATTGTCAGATATTTAGGCCTAGGCACCCAGACAGAGGAGAGAGGTCCCATAACAGAGATTCAGGCTTCATGTCAGCAGAGAATCAGTCTTCATGTCATAGCAGAGAATCATGCTTCACGTCACCCACCACTGGAACAGTCCATTGTCAGATATTTAGGCCCAGGCACCCAGGCAGAGGAGAGAGGTCCCATAGCAGAGAATCTGGCTTCATGTCAGCAGAGAATCAGTCTTCATGTCATAGCAGAGAATCAGGCTTTACGTCACCCACCACTGGAACAGTCCATTGTCAGATATTTAGGCCTAGGCACCCAGACAGAGGAGAGAGGTCCCATAACAAAGATTCAGGCTTCATGTCAGCAGAGAATCAGTCTTCATGTCATAGCAGAGAATCATGCTTCACGTCACCCAACATTGGAACAGTCCATTGTCATATAATTTAGGCCCCGGCACCCAGACAGAGGAGAGAGGTCCCATAACATAGAATCTGGCTTCATGTCAGCAGAGAATCAGTCTTCATGTCATAGCAGAGAATCAGGCTTCACGTCACCCACCACTGGAACAGTCCATTGTCAGATATTTAGGCCCAGGCACCCAGGCAGAGGAGAGAGGTCCCATAGCAGAGAATCTGGCTTCATGTCAGCAGAGAATCAGTCTTCATGTCATAGCAGAGAATCAGGCTTCACGTCACCCACCACTGGAACAGTCCATTGTCAGATATTTAGGCCCAGGCACCCAGGCAGAGGAGAGAGGTCCCATAGCAGAGAATCTGGCTTCATGTCAGCAGAGAATCAGTCTTCATGTCATAGCAGAGAATCAGGCTTCACGTCACCCACCACTGGAACAGTCCATTGTCAGATATTTAGGCCCAGGCACCCAGGCAGAGGAGAGAGGTCCCATAGCAGAGAATCTGGCTTCATGTCATAGCAGAGAATCATGCTTCACGTCACCCACCACTGGAACAGTCCATTGTCAGATATTTAGGCCCCGGCACCCAGGCAGAGGAGAGAGGTCCCATAATAGAGATTCAGGCTCCATGTCAGCAAAGAATCAGTCTTCATGTCATAGCAGAGAATCATGCTTCACGTCACCCACCACTGGAACAGTCCATTGTCAGATATTTAGGCCTAGGCACCCAGGCAGAGGAGAGAGGTCCCATAGCAGAGAATCAGTCTTCATGTCTTAGCAGAGAATCATGCTTCACGTCACCCACCACTGGAACAGTCCATTGTCAGATATTTAGGCCCCGGCACCCAGGCAGAGGAGAGAGGTCCCATAGCAGAGAATCTGGCTTCATGTCAGCAGAGAATCTGGCTTCATGTCATAGCAGAGAAACAGGCTTCACGTCACCCACCACTGGAACAGTCCATTGTCAGATACTTAGTCCCAGGCACCCATGCAGAGGAGAGAGGTCCCATAATAGAGATTCAGGCTCCATGTCAGCAGAGAATCAGTCTTCATGTCATAGCAGAGAATCATGCTTCACGTCACCCACCACTGGAACAGTCCATTGTCAGATATTTAGGCCTAGGCACCCAGGCAGAGGAGAGAGGTCCCATAGCAGAGAATCAGTCTTCATGTCTTAGCAGAGAATCATGCTTCACGTCACCCACCACTGGAACAGTCCATTGTCAGATATTTAGGCCCAGGCACCCAAGCAGAGGAGAGAGGTCCCATAACAGAGATTCAGGCTTCATGTCAGCAGAGAATCAGTCTTCATGTCATAGCAGAGAATCATGCTTCACGTCACCCACCACTGGAACAGTCCATTGTCAGATATTTAGGCCCAGGCACCAAGGCAGAGGAGAGAGGTCCCATAGCAGAGAATCTGGCTTCATGTCAGCAGAGAATCAGTCTTCATGTCATAGCAGAGAATCAGGCTTCACGTCACCCACCACTGGAACAGTCCATTGTCAGATATTTAGGCCTAGGCACCCAGACAGAGGAGAGAGGTCCCATAACAGAGATTCAGGCTTCATGTCAGCAGAGAATCAGTCTTCATGTCATAGCAGAGAATCATGCTTCACGTCACCCACCACTGGAACAGTCCATTGTCAGATATTTAGGCCCAGGCACCCAGGCAGAGGAGAGAGGTCCCATAGCAGAGAATCTGGCTTCATGTCATAGCAGAGAATCAGTCTTCATGTCATAGCAGAGAATCAGGCTTCACGTCACCCACCACTGGAACAGTCCATTGTCAGATATTTAGGCCTAGGCACCCAGACAGAGGAGAGAGGTCCCATAACAGAGATTCAGGCTTCATGTCAGCAGAGAATCAGTCTTCATGTCATAGCAGAGAATCATGCTTCACGTCACCCAACATTGGAACAGTCCATTGTCATATAATTTAGGCCCCGGCACCCAGACAGAGGAGAGAGGTCCCATAACATAGAATCTGGCTTCATGTCAGCAGAGAATCAGTCTTCATGTCATAGCAGAGAATCAGGCTTCACGTCACCCACCACTGGAACAGTCCATTGTCAGATATTTAGGCCCAGGCACCCAGGCAGAGGAGAGAGGTCCCATAGCAGAGAATCTGGCTTCATGTCAGCAGAGAATCAGTCTTCATGTCATAGCAGAGAATCAGGCTTCACGTCACCCACCACTGGAACAGTCCATTGTCAGATATTTAGGCCCAGGCACCCAGGCAGAGGAGAGAGGTCCCATAGCAGAGAATCTGGCTTCATGTCAGCAGAGAATCAGTCTTCATGTCATAGCAGAGAATCAGGCTTCTCGTCACCCACCACTGGAACAGTCCATTGTCAGATATTTAGGCCCAGGCACCCATGCAGAGGAGAGAGGTCCCATAGCAGAGAATCAGACTTCATGTCATAGCAGAGAATCATGCTTCACGTCACCCACCACTGGAACAGTCTATTGTCAGATATTTAAGCCCAGGCACCCAGGCAGAGGAGAGAGGTCCCATAGCAGAGAATCTGGCTTAATGTCAGCAGAGAATCAGTCTTCATGTCATAGCAGAGAATCATGCTTCACGTCACCCACCACTGGAACAGTCCATTGTCAGATATTTAGGCCCAGGCACCCATGCAGAGGAGAGAGGTCCCATAGCAGAAAATCAGTCTTCATGTCATAGCAGAGTATCATGCTTCACGTCACCCACCACTGGAACAGTCCATTGTCAGATATTTAGGCCCAGGCACCCAGGCAGAGGAGAGAGGTCCCATAGCAGAGAATCTGGCTTCATGTCAGCAGAGAATCTGGCTTCATGTCAGCAGAGAATCAGTCTTCATGTCATAGCAGAGAATCAGGCTTCACGTCACCCACCACTGGAACAGTCCATTGTCAGATATTTAGGCCCAGGCACCCATGCAGAGGAGAGAGGTCCCATAGCAGAGAATCAGTCTTCATGTCATAGCAGAGAATCATGCTTCACGTTACCCACCACTGGAACAGTCCATTGTCAGATATTTAGGCCCCGGCACCCAGGCAGAGGAGAGAGGTCCCATAACAGAGATTCAGGCTTCATGTCAGCAGAGAATCAGTCTTCATGTCATAGCAGAGTATCATGCTTCACGTCACCCACCACTGGAACAGTCCATTGTCAGATATTTAGGCCCAGGCACCCAGGCAGAGGAGAGAGGTCCCATAGCAGAGAATCTGGCTTCATGTCAGCAGAGAATCTGGCTTCATGTCAGCAGAGAATCAGTCTTCATGTCATAGCAGAGAATCAGGCTTCACGTCACCCACCACTGGAACAGTCCATTGTCAGATATTTAGGCCCAGGCACCCAGGCAGAGGAGAGAGGTCCCATAGCAGAGAATCTGGCTTCATGTCTGCAGAGAATCAGTCTTCATGTCATAGCAGAGAATCAGGCTTCACGTCACCCACCACTGGAACAGTCCATTGTCAGATATTTAGGCCCCGGCACCCAGGCAGAGGAGAGAGGTCCCATAGCAGAGAATCTGGCTTCATGTCAGCAGAGAATCAGTCTTCATGTCATAGCAGAGAATCATGCTTCACGTCACCCACCACTGGAACAGTCCATTGTCAGATATTTAGGCCCAGGCACCCAGGCAGAGGAGAGAGGTCCCATAGCAGAGAATCAGTCTTCATGTCATAGCAGAGAATCATGCTTCACGTCACCCACCACTGGAACAGTCCATTGTCAGATATTTAGGCCCAGGCACCCAGGCAGAGGAGAGAGGTCCCATAGCAGAGAATCTGGCTTCATGTCAGCAGAGAATCAGTCTTCATGTCATAGCAGAGAATCAGGCTTCACGTCACCCACCACTGGAACAGTCCATTGTCAGATACTTAGTCCCAGGCACCCAGGCAGAGGAGAGAGGTCCCATAGCAGAGAATCTGGCTTCATGTCATAGCAGAGAATCATGCTTCACGTCACCCACCACTGGAACAGTCCATTGTCAGATATTTATGCCCCGGCACCCATGCAGAGGAGAGAGGTCCCATAATAGAGATTCAGGCTCCATGTCAGCAGAGAATCAGTCTTCATGTCATAGCAGAGAATCATGCTTCACGTCACCCACCACTGGAACAGTCCATTGTCAGATATTTAGGCCTAGGCACCCAGGCAGAGGAGAGAGGTCCCATAGCAGAGAATCAGTCTTCATGTCTTAGCAGAGAATCATGCTTCACGTCACCCACCACTGGAACAGTCCATTGTCAGATATTTAGGCCCAGGCACCCAGGCAGAGGAGAGAGGTCCCATAACAGAGATTCAGGCTTCATGTCAGCAGAGAATCAGTCTTCATGTCATAGCAGAGAATCATGCTTCACGTCACCCACCACTGGAACAGTCCATTGTCAGATATTTAGGCCCAGGCACCAAGGCAGAGGAGAGAGGTCCCATAGCAGAGAATCTGACTTCATGTCAGCAGAGAATCAGTCTTCATGTCATAGCAGAGAATCAGGCTTCACGTCACCCACCACTGGAACAGTCCATTGTCAGATATTTAGGCCTAGGCACCCAGACAGAGGAGAGAGGTCCCATAACAGAGATTCAGGCTTCATGTCAGCAGAGAATCAGTCTTCATGTCATAGCAGAGAATCAGGCTTCACGTCACCCACCACTGGAACAGTCCATTGTCAGATATTTAGGCCCAGGCACCCAGGCAGAGGAGAGAGGTCCCATAGCAGAGAATCTGGCTTCATGTCAGCAGAGAATCAGTCTTCATGTCATAGCAGAGAATCAGGCTTCACGTCACCCACCACTGGAACAGTCCATTGTCATATATTTAGGCCCAGGCACCCAGGCAGAGGAGAGAGGTCCCATAGCAGAGAATCTGGCTTCATGTCAGCAGAGAATCAGTCTTCATGTCATAGCAGAGAATCATGCTTCACGTCACCCACCACTGGAACAGTCCATTGTCAGATATTTAGGCCCAGGCAGAGGAGAGAGGTCCCATAGCAGAGAATCTGGCTTCATGTCAGCAGAGAATCAGTCCTTATGTCATAGCAGAGAATCAGGCTTCACGTCACCCACCACTGGAACAGTCCATTGTCAGATATTTAGGCCCATGCACCCAGGCAGAGGAGAGAGGTCCCATAACAGAGATTCAGGCTTCATGTCAGCAGAGAATCAGCCTTCATGTCATAGCAGAGAATCATGCTTCACGTCACCCAACATTGGAACAGTCCATTGTCATATAATTTAGGCCCCGGCACCCAGACAGAGGAGAGAGGTCCCATAACATAGTATCTGGCTTCATGTCAGCAGAGAATCAGTCTTCATGTCATAGCAGAGAATCATGCTTCACGTCACCCACCACTGGAACAGTCCATTGTGAGATATTTAGGCCCAGGCACCCAGGCAGAGGAAGGAGGTCCCAAAGCAGATAATCTGGCTTCATGTCAGCAGAGAATCAGTCTTCATGTCATAGCAGAGAATCATGCTTCACGTCACCCACCACTGGAACAGTCCATTGTCAGATATTTAGGCCCCGGCACCCAGGCAGAGGAGAGAGGTCCCATAACAGAGATTCAGGCTTCATGTCAGCAGAGAATCAGTCTTCATGTCATAGCAGAGAATCATGCTTCACGTCACCCACCACTGGAACAGTCAATTGTCAGATATTTAGGCCCAGGCACCCAGGCAGAGGAGAGAGGTCCCATAGCAGAGAATCAGTCTTCATGTCATAGCAGAGAATCATGCTTCACGTCACCCAATACTGGAACAGTCCATTGTCAGATATTTAGGCCCCGGCACCCAGGCAGAGGGGAGAGGTCCCATAACAGAGATTCAGGCTTCATGTCAGCAGAGAATCAGTCTTCATGTCATAGCAGAGAATCATGCTTCACGTCACCCACCACTGGTACAGTCAATTGTCAGATATTTAGGCCCAGGCACCCAGGCAGAGGAGAGAGGTCCCATAGCAGAGAATCTGGCTTCATGTCAGCAGAGAATCAGTCTTTATGTCATAGCAGAGAATAATGCTTCACGTCACCCACTACTGGAACAGTCCATTGTCAGATATATATTTTTTTTTTAACTGTTTTTATTAAGTTTTCAAATATTTAAAGAATAAACATACAAACAAAAGCAGTGTCGCACTGCTAACATTGGTATCCTTTTTTACAAGTGCAAAGTAATTTACCAGTTGTAGTGTCCATGAACATACAGAGGCTGACAAAAACCCAACTAAACTGTCAGTATTAGCTGTCCGCCTCCGTGGGATACAATAGCAGCCATCCCCGAGAGAACCTTAATATTATAGACTGATATGATCCCTAGTGGGCTCCCGGGGTAGATGCCCTGATATTGTCTCATTCCTATTGTACTTTGTAGTAGTGAATTAGAGAACAACACAGACAAATAAAGAACAAAAACTAGAACAAAAACGGAGATGCTCGGGTGTGTTTGGGCTCAATGATCCCCCCCCCCCCCCAATTTAGGATAGTAGAACCGGTTCTTCGCCAGCTGTCATCTGTTGCAGAAACCACGTGGTCCCCGAAAAGCATTCGTGTATGGCCTTACGGATATGTAACGGCAGTATATTAATAAAGCTTTCCCACACCTGAAAGAAATGTTCTACTTTTTTGTCTTTATGGTGTGACGCCTCCACCCAATCCATGCGCATGATATAAGATAGTTTCTCCAAGAATAATTTAAAAGGGGGAATTGTGGACTGTAACCAGACTTGCAAAATTGCCTTGGTGCCCGCCGCTGCCACAAAGTGTAGCAGTTTCCTACATCCCGGGTTGCAGTTGTATTTGTCCTTATCCAAATAACCGAACAGCGCCCAAAGTGGGTCGCGTGGGGTAAAATTGGTCAAGTGTGTGTTAGTGAAGGTGATGATTTTGTCCCAAAACTTTCTTATCATTGGACAGTCCCATAGACAATGGTAAAGTCCAGCGTCCAAAGTCCCGCATTTAAAGCAATTGGTGGTGTCATATATACCCATTCTAAACCCCCTTCTCGGAGTCAGATATGATCTATGACAGATTTGTAGGATCATCTCTGTGTATCTTGCTACAGGTAAATGTTTGTATGAGAATTCCAGTGCCCGGAGTATCACTGATGGGGTGGCTTGTGGTACCTCTGTCTGCCATCTAGTCATGGGAACTGTGGATGTGGAATAGTCAATTGGTACATGGAGGAATTTGTAATTTGATGATATTTGTTTCTTCCCCTCATTGGGATTCGAGAACCATTTTTTAAAGTATGGACTCCACTCACGTTCCGTCAAGGCGGAAATCACTTCATTGATATAGCTTTTTGCTTGTAGGTATGGGAAAAAGGGAAAAACTATGTGTGGGTATTCCTTCTGCAAGTCCTGGAGTGGTTTAACCATTCGTGTTTGCGTGCTTATAAGTTTGTCAATGTTGGTGATGCCTTGCGATTGCCAGCGTTTGAATGTTGAGTGGGAAGATCCGTTCTGAAATGAGGGGTTCCTTACTAGTGTCAGATGCACCGAAAATGATGCATGTAATTTACACAGAACTCTTGCCCTGCACCATGCCCGCCATGTTGTCATGAGGAGAGGATTAGTTTTTACCATTTGGGGGAGATTTCCGAATGAGATATGCAGTAGGTTCGGTAGTGCTATATGTGGAATAAAGGCTTGGTCCAGCGTAACCAGAGTGTATTTCGATGTAGAGTGTAGCCAGTCTCGTACCACTCTCATCAGAGCCGCAATATTGTATAATCTAATATTAGGAAAGTTTAGGCCCCCCATTTAATTTTGGTTGTTGTAGTATGTGCCAAGCTATTCTAGGGCGCCTCCCATTCCAGACAAACATCCTATATAGATAGTTTATCCTTTTTTCGTCTTTAGGCCTAAGGCAGATGGGCAGCATTTGGAGGATATACAATAGCCTGGGAAACTCTGACATTTTAAGAAGGTTTGTCCTCCCCACATATGAGAGTGTGAAATGCTTCCAGGTCGCCAGGGTAGACTCCAGAGAAGAGAGATAGGGTCCTATGTTACAGTTATACAATTGCGATGGTTTTTTGGGGATAGAAACCCCTAGGTATGTTATGGTCTTATCGTTCCATGAAAATGGGAAGGCCCTTGTCCATATCGGCCTCCCAGGTCCGCTCACTAGTAGTGCCTCTGTTTTGTCCAGGTTAATGGTATATCCTGATAAAGTACCAATATCCTGGATCTCAGCCAATAAAATTTCAAGTGAATTTTTGGGGTCGGAGATCATCAGCAGGACATCGTCCGCAAATGCTGCCGTTCTCATTTCCGTGTTACCTATCGTCACCCCACGAAAACTATGCGTGGATTGAAGATAGTATAGGAGCGGATCCAGGGACAGATTAAACAAGATTGGGGAAAGGGGGCATCCTTGTCTCGTACCCCTAAAGAGGTCGAGGACTCCCGAGTTTTTCCCGTTAATTGTTATCATAGTTGTGACATCAGTATATGTATTAGTTATGAATTGCCTAAATCCGTTGCCAAAGCCGCGGATATCTAGGACGGTTTGTAGGAAGGTCCAAGACACCTTGTCGAAAGCCTTCTCGGCATCTAAGCCGAGAAGGAGTATTTGTGGTTGCGTGGGGTCCTGAGCCGCGACTGTGGCTGCTACTACTCTGCGGACATTATTAACTGCATGTCTCCCTTGTGTGAAACCCATCTGGGTGGGGTGGATTAGGGTCGGAATAAAGGATTGCAATCTATTTGCAATGATTTTAGCAAAAAATTTGTAGTCTTGGTTCATTAAGGTTATTGGCCTGTAGGATTGTGGTAGGTCAGGATCCCTATCTGGTTTGGGAAACACTATCACCCTAGATTCCGTAAATCTGTCTACCTCCACACCCTCTTTGTATATTTGTGTGTACAACGTGGTCAGGGTTGGAATAATCACTGGTGCTAACATCTTGTAATATTCCGCAGTTAGGCCATCAGGCCCTGGTGTTTTGTGATTGTGAGATTCTGAAATGGCTTGTTTCACCTCATCCTCAGTAATGTCAGCGTCTAAATATGTTTTTTCATTGTCAGATATTTAGGCCCCGGCACCCAGGCAGAGGAGAGAGGTCCCATAACAGAGATTCAGGCTTCATGTCAGCAGAGAATCAGTCTTCATGTCATAGCAGAGAATCATGCTTCACGTCACCCACCACTGGAACAGTCCATTGTCAGATATTTAGGCCCAGGCACCCAGGCAGAGGAGAGAGGTCCCATAGCAGAGAATCAGTCTTCATGTCATAGCAGAGAATCATGCTTCACGTCACCCACCACTGGAACAGTCCATTGTCAGATATTTAGGCCCCGGCACCCAGGCAGAGGAGAGAGGTCCCATAGCAGAGAATCTGGCTTCATGTCAGCAGAGAATCAGTCTTCATGTCATAGCAGAGAATCATGCTTCACGTCACCCACCACTGGAACAGTCCATTGTCAGATATTTAGGCCCAGGCACCCAGGCAGAGGAGAGAGGTCCCATAGCAGAGAATCAGTCTTCATGTCATAGCAGAGAATCATGCTTCACGTCACCCACCACTGGAACAGTCCATTGTCAGATATTTAGGCCCAGGCACCCAGGCAGAGGAGAGAGGTCCCATAGCAGAGAATCTGGCTTCATGTCAGCAGAGAATCAGTCTTCATGTCATAGCAGAGAATCAGGCTTCACGTCACCCACCACTGGAACAGTCCATTGTCAGATACTTAGGCCCAGGCACCCAGGCAGAGGAGAGAGGTCCCATAGCAGAGAATCTGGCTTCATGTCATAGCAGAGAATCATGCTTCACGTCACCCACCACTGGAACAGTCCATTGTCAGATATTTAGGCCCCGGCACCCAGGCAGAGGAGAGAGGTCCCATAATAGAGATTCAGGCTCCATGTCAGCAGAGAATCAGTCTTCATGTCATAGCAGAGAATCATGCTTCACGTCACCCACCACTGGAACAGTCCATTGTCAGATATTTAGGCCTAGGCACCCAGGCAGAGGAGAGAGGTCCCATAGCAGAGAATCAGTCTTCATGTCATAGCAGAGAATAATGCTTCACGTCACCCAACATTGGAACAGTCCATTGTCATATAATTTAGGCCCCGGCACCCAGACAGAGGAGAGAGGTCCCATAACATAGAATCTGGCTTCATGTCAGCAGAGAATCAGTCTTCATGTCATAGCAGAGAATCAGGCTTCACGTCACCCACCACTGGAACAGTCCATTGTCAGATATTTAGGCCCAGGCACCCAGGCAGAGGAGAGAGGTCCCATAGCAGAGAATCTGGCTTCATGTCAGCAGAGAATCAGTCTTCATGTCATAGCAGAGAATAAGGCTTCACGTCACCCACCACTGGAACAGTCCATTGTCAGATATTTAGGCCCAGGCACCCAGGCAGAGGAGAGAGGTCCCATAGCAGAGAATCTGGCTTCATGTCAGCAGAGAATCAGTCTTCATGTCATAGCAGAGAATCAGGCTTCACGTCACCCACCACTGGAACAGTCCATTGTCAGATATTTAGGCCCAGGCACCCAGGCAGAGGAGAGAGGTCCCATAGCAGTGTATCTGGCTTCATGTCAGCAGAGAATCAGTCTTCATGTCATAGCAGAGAATCATGCTACACGTCACCACCACTGGAACAGTCCATTGTCAGATATTTAGGCCCAGGCAGAGGAGAGAGGTCCCATAGCAGAGAATCTGGCTTCATGTCAGCAGAGAATCAGTCTTCATGTCATAGCAGAGAATCAGGCTTCACGTCACCCACCACTGGAACAGTCCATTGTCAGATATTTAGGCCCATGCACCCAGGCAGAGGAGAGAGGTCCCATAACAGAGATTCAGGCTCCATGTCAGCAGAGAATCAGCCTTCATGTCATAGCAGAGAATCATGCTTCACGTCACCCAACATTGGAACAGTCCATTGTCATATAATTTAGGCCCCGGCACCCAGACAGAAGAGAGAGGTCCTATAACATAGTATCTGGCTTCATGTCAGCAGAGAATCAGTCTTCATGTCATAGCAGAGAATCATGCTTCACGTCACCCACCACTGGAACAGTCCATTGTCAGATATTTAGGCCCCGGCACCCAGGCAGAGGAGAGTGGTCCCATAACAGAGATTCAGGCTTCATGTCAGCAGAGAATCAGTCTTCATGTCATAGCAGAGAATCATGCTTCACGTCACCCACCACTGGAACAGTCCATTGTCAGATATTTAGGCCCAGGCATCCAGGCAGAGGAGAGAGGTCCCATAGCAGAGAATCTGGCTTCATGTCAGCAGAGAATCAGTCTTCATGTCATAGCAGAGAATCAGGCTTCACGTCACCCACCACTGGAACAGTCCATTGTCAGATATTTAGGCCCAGGCACCCAGGCAGAGGAGAGAGGTCCCATAGCAGAGAATCTGGCTTCATGTCAGCAGAGAATCAGTCTTCATGTCATAGCAGAGAATTAGGCTTCACGTCACCCACCACTGGAACAGTCCATTGTCAGATATTTAGGCCCAGGCACCCAGGCAGAGGAGAGAGGTCCCATAGCAGAGAATCTGGCTTCATGTCATAGCAGAGAATCATGCTTCACGTCACCCACCACTGGAACAGTCCATTGTCAGATATTTAGGCCCCGGCACCCAGGCAGAGGAGAGAGGTCCCATAATAGAGATTCAGGCTCCGTGTCAGCAGAGAATCAGTCTTCATGTCATAGCAGAGAATCATGCTTCACGTCACCCACCACTGGAACAGTCCATTGTCAGATATTTAGGCCTAGGCACCCAGGCAGAGGAGAGAGGTCCCATAGCAGAGAATCAGTCTTCATGTCATAGCAGAGAATCATGCTTCACGTCATCCACCACTGGAACAGTCCATTGTCAGATATTTAGGCTCCGGCACCCAGGCAGAGGAGAGAGGTCCCATAACAGAGATTCAGGCTTCATGTCAGCAGAGAATCAGTCTTCATGTCATAGCAGAGAATCATACTTCACGTCACCCACCACTGGAACAGTCCATTGTCAGATATTTAGGCCCACGCACCCAGGCAGAGGAGAGAGGTCCCATAGCAGAGAATCTGGCTTCATGTCAGCAGAGAATCAGTCTTCATGCCATAGCAGAGAATCAGGCTTCACGTCACACACCACTGGAACAGTCCATTGTCAGATATTTAGGCCCAGGCACCCAGGCAGAGGAGAGAGGTCCCATAGCAGAGAATCTGGCTTCATGTCAGCAGAGAATCAGTCTTCATGTCATAGCAGAGAATCATGCTTCACGTCACCCACCACTGGAACAGTCCATTGTCAGATATTTAGGCCCACGCACCCAGGCAGAGGAGAGAGGTCCCATAGCAGAGAATCAGTCTTCGTGTCATAGCAGAGAATCATGCTTTACGTCACCCACCACTGGAACAGTCCATTGTCAGATATTTAGGCCCACGCACCCAGGCAGAGGAGAGAGGTCCCATAGCAGAGAATCTGGCTTCATGTCAGCAGAGAATCAGTCTTCATGCCATAGCAGAGAATCAGGCTTCACGTCACACAACACTGGAACAGTCCATTGTCAGATATTTAGGCCCAGGCACCCAGGCAGAGGAGAGAGGTCCCATAGCAGAGAATCTGGCTTCATGTCAGCAGAGAATCAGTCTTCATGTCATAGCAGAGAATCATGCTTCACGTCACCCACCACTGGAACAGTCCATTGTCAGATATTTAGGCCCACGCACCCAGGCAGAGGAGAGAGGTCCCATAGCAGAGAATTTGGCTTCATGTCAGCAGAGAATCAGTCTTCATGTCAAAGCAGAGAATCATGCTTCACGTCACCCAACATTGGAACAGTCCATTGTCATATAATTTAGGCCCCGGCACCCAGACAGAGGAGAGAGGTCCCATAACATAGTATCTGGCTTCATGTCAGCAGAGAATCAGTCTTCATGTCATAGCAGAGAATCATGTTTCACGTCACCCACCACTAGAAACAGTCCATTGTCAGATATTTAGGCCCAGGCACCCAGGCAGAGGAGAGAGGTCCCATAGCAGAGAATCTGGCTTCATGTCAGCAGAGAATCAGTCTTCATGTCATAGCAGAGAATCAGGCTTCACGTCACCCACCACTGGAACAGTCCATTGTCAGATATTTAGGCCTAGGCACCCAGACAGAGGAGAGAGGTCCTATAACAGAGATTCAGGCTTCATGTCAGCAGAGAATCAGTCTTCATGTCATAGCAGAGAATCATGCTTCACTTCACCCACCACTGGAACAGTCCATTGTCAGATATTTAGGCCCAGGCACCCAGGCAGAGGAGAGAGGTCCCATAGCAGAGAATCTGGCTTCATGTCAGCAGAGAATCAGTCTTCATGTCATAGCAGAGAATCAGGCTTCACGTCACCCACCACTGGAACAGTCCATTGTCAGATATTTAGGCCTAGGCACCCAGACAGAGGAGAGAGGTCCCATAACAGAGATTCAGGGTTCATGTCAGCAGAGAATCAGTCTTCATGTCATAGCAGAGAATCATGCTTCACGTCACCCAACATTGGAACAGTCCATTGTCATATAATTTAGGCCCCGGCACCCAGACAGAGGAGAGAGGTCCCATAACATAGAATCTGGCTTCATGTCAGCAGAAAATCAGTCTTCATGTCATAGCAGAGAATCAGGCTTCACGTCACCAACCACTGGAACAGTCCATTGTCAGATATTTAGGCCCAGGCACCCAGGCAGAGGAGAGAGGTCCCATAGCAGAGAATCTGGCTTCATGTCAGCAGAGAATCAGTCTTCATGTCATAGCAGAGAATCAGGCTTCACGTCACCCACCACTGGAACAGTCCATTGTCAGATATTTAGGCCCAGGCACCCAGGCAGAGGAGAGAGGTCCCATAGCAGAGAATCTGGCTTCATGTCAGCAGAGAATCAGTCTTCATGTCATAGCAGAGAATCAGGCTTCACGTCACCCACCACTGGAACAGTCCATTGTCAGATATTTAGGCCCAGGCACCCAGGCAGAGGAGAGAGGTCCCATAGCAGAGAATCTGGCTTCATGTCAGCAGAGATTCAGTCTTCATGTCATAGCAGAGAATCAGGCTTCACGTTACCCACCACTGGAACAGTCCATTGTCAGATATTTAGGCCCCGGCACCCAGGCAGAGGAGAGAGGTCCCATAACAGAGATTCAGGCTTCATGTCAGCAGAGAATCAGTCTTCATGTCATAGCAGAGAATCATGCTTCACGTCACCCACCACTGGAACAGTCCATTGTCAGATATATATTTTTTTTTTAACTGTTTTTATTAAGTTTTCAAATATTTAAAGAATAAACATACAAACAAAGGCAGTGTCGCACTGCTAACATTGGTATCCTTTCTTACAAGTGCAAAGTAATTTACCAGTTGTAGTGTCCATGAACATACAGAGGCTGACAAAAACCCAACTAAACTGTCAGTATTAGCCGTCGGCCTCCGTGGGATACAATAGCAGCCATCCCCGAGAGAACCTTAATATTATAGACTGATATGATCCCTAGTGGGCTCCCGGGGTAGATGCCCTGATATTGTCTCATTCCTATTGTACTTTGTAGTAGTGAATTAGAGAACAACACAGACAAATAAAGAAAAAACTAGAACAAAAACGGAGATGCTCGGGAGTGTTTGGGCTCAATGATCCCCCCCCCCCCCCAATTCAGGATAGTAGAAATGGTTCTTCGCCAGCTGTCATCTGTTGCAGAAACCACGTGGTCCCCGAAAAGCATTCGTGTATGGCCTTACGGATATGTAACGGCAGTATATTAATAAAGCTTTCCCACACCTGAAAGAAATGTTCTACTTTTTTGTCTTTATGGTGTGACGCCTCCACCCAATCCATGCGCATGATATAAGATAGTTTCTCCAAGAATAATTTAAAAGGGGGAATTGTGGGCTGTAACCAGACTTGCAAAATTGCCTTGGTGCCCGCCGCTGCCACAAAGTGTAGCAGTTTCCTACATCCCGGGTTGCAGTTGTATTTGTCCTTATCCAAAAAACCGAACAGCGCCCAAAGTGGGTCGCGTGGGGTAAAATTGGTCAAGTGTGTGTTAGTGAAGGTGATGATTTTGTCCCAAAACTTTCTTATCATTGGACAGTCCCATAGACAATGGTAAAGTCCAGCGTCCAAAGTCCCGCATTTAAAGCAATTGGTGGTGTCATAGATACCCATTCTAAACCCCCTTCTCGGAGTCAGATATGATCTATGACAGATTTGTAGGATCATCTCTGTGTATCTTGCTACAGGTAAATGTTTGTATGAGAATTCCAGTGCCCGGAGTATCACTGATGGGGTGGCTTGTGGTACCTCTGTCTGCCATCTAGTCATGGGAACTGTGGATGTGGAATAGTCAATTGGTACATGGAGGAATTTGTAATTTGATGATATTTGTTTCTTCCCCTCATTGGGATTCGAGAACCATTTTTTAAAGTATGGACTCCACTCACGTTCCGTCAAGGCGGAAATCACTTCATTGATATAGCTTTTTGCTTGTAGGTATGGGAAAAAGGGAAAAACTATGTGTGGGTATTCCTTCTGCAAGTCCTGGAGTGGTTTAACCATTCGTGTTTGCGTGCTTATAAGTTTGTCAATGTTGGTGATGCCTTGCGATTGCCAGCGTTTGAATGTTGAGTGGGAAGATCCGTTCTGAAATGAGGGGTTCCTTACTAGTGTCAGATGCACCGAAAATGATGCATGTAATTTACACAGAACTCTTGCCCTGCACCATGCCCGCCATGTTGTCATGAGGAGAGGATTAGTTTTTACCATTTGGGGGAGATTTCCGAATGAGATATGCAGTAGGTTCGGTAGTGCTATATGTGGAATAAAGGCTTGGTCCAGCGTAACCAGAGTGTATTTCGATGTAGAGTGTAGCCAGTCTCGTACCACTCTCATCAGAGCCGCAATATTGTATAATCTAATATTAGGAAAGTTTAGGCCCCCCATTTAATTTTGGTTGTTGTAGTATGTGCCAAGCTATTCTAGGGCGCCTCCCATTCCAGACAAACATCCTATATAGATAGTTTATCCTTTTTTCGTCTTTAGGCCTAAGGCAGATGGGCAGCATTTGGAGGATATACAATAGCCTGGGAAACTCTGACATTTTAAGAAGGTTTGTCCTCCCCACATATGAGAGTGTGAAATGCTTCCAGGTCGCCAGGGTAGACTCCAGAGAAGAGAGATAGGGTCCTATGTTACAGTTATACAATTGCGATGGTTTTTTGGGGATAGAAACCCCTAGGTATGTTATGGTCTTATCGTTCCATGAAAATGGGAAGGCCCTTGTCCATATCGGCCTCCCAGGTCCGCTCACTAGTAGTGCCTCTGTTTTGTCCAGGTTAATGGTATATCCTGATAAAGTACCAATATCCTGGATCTCAGCCAATAAAATTTCAAGTGAATTTTTGGGGTCGGAGATCATCAGCAGGACATCGTCCGCAAATGCTGCCGTTCTCATTTCCGTGTTACCTATCGTCACCCCACGAAAACTATGCGTGGATTGAAGATAGTATAGGAGCGGATCCAGGGACAGATTAAACAAGATTGGGGAAAGGGGGCATCCTTGTCCCGTACCCCTAAAGAGGTCGAGGACTCCCGAGTTTTTCCCGTTAATTGTTATCATAGTTGTGACATCAGTATATGTATTAGTTATGAATTGACTAAATCCGTTGCCAAAGCCGTGGATATCTAGGACGGTTTGTAGGAAGGTCCAAGACACCTTGTCGAAAGCCTTCTCGGCATCTAAGCCGAGAAGGAGTATTTGTGGTTGCGTGGGGTCCTGAGCCGCGACTGTGGCTGCTACTACTCTGCGGACATTATTAACTGCATGTCTCCCTTGTGTGAAACCCATCTGGGTGGGGTGGATTAGGGTCGGAATAAAGGATTGCAATCTATTTGCAATGATTTTAGCAAAAAATTTGTAGTCTTGGTTCATTAAGGTTATTGGCCTGTAGGATTGTGGTAGGTCAGGATCCCTATCTGGTTTGGGAAACACTATCACCCTAGATTCCGTAAATCTGTCTACCTCCACACCCTCTTTGTATATTTGTGTGTACAACGTGGTCAGGGTTGGAATAATCACTGGTGCTAACATCTTGTAATATTCCGCAGTTAGGCCATCAGGCCCTGGTGTTTTGTGATTGTGAGATTCTGAAATGGCTTGTTTCACCTCATCCTCAGTAATGTCAGCGTCTAAATATGTTTTTTCATTGTCAGATATTTAGGCCCCGGCACCCAGGCAGAGAAGAGAGGTCCCATAACAGAGATTCAGGCTTTATGTCAGCAGAGAATCAGTCTTCATGTCATAGCAGAGAATCATGCTTCAGGTCACCCACCACTGGAACAGTCCATTGTCAGATTTTTAGGCCCAGGCACCCAGGCAGAGGAGAGAGGTCCCATAGCAGAGAATCAGTCTTCATGTCATAGCAGAGAATCATGCTTCACGTCACCCACCACTGGAACAGTCCATTGTCAGATATTTAGGCCCCGGCACCCAGGCAGAGGAGAGAGGTCCCATAGCAGAGAATCTGGCTTCATGTCAGCAGAGAATCAGTCTTCATGTCATAGCAGAGAATCATGCTTCACGTCACCCACCACTGGAACAGTCCATTGTCAGATATTTAGGCCCAGGCACCCAGGCAGAGGAGAGAGGTCCCATAGCAGAGAATGAGTCTTCATGTCATAGCAGAGAATCATGCTTCACGTCACCCACCACTGGAACAGTCCATTGTCAGATATTTAGGCCCAGGCACCCAGGCAGAGGAGAGAGGTCCCATAGCAGAGAATCTGGCTTCATGTCAGCAGAGAATCAGTCTTCATGTCATAGCAGAGAATCAGGCTTCACGTCACCCACCACTGGAACAGTCCATTGTCAGATACTTAGGCCCAGGCACCCAGGCAGAGGAGAGAGGTCCCATAGCAGAGAATCTGGCTTCATGTCATAGCAGAGAATCATGCTTCACGTCACCCACCACTGGAACAGTCCATTGTCAGATATTTAGGCCCCGGCACCCAGGCAGAGGAGAGAGGTCCCATAATAGAGATTCAGGCTCCATGTCAGCAAATAATCAGTCTTCATGTCATAGCAGAGAATCATGCTTCACGTCACCCACCACTGGAACAGTCCATTGTCAGATATTTAGGCCTAGGCACCCAGGCAGAGGAGAGAGGTCCCATAGCAGAGAATCAGTCTTCATGTCTTAGCAGAGAATCAAGCTTTACGTCACCCACCACTGGAACAGTCCATTGTCAGATATTTAGGACCCGGCACCCAGGCAGAGGAGAGAGGTCCCATAACAGAGATTCAGGCTTCATGTCAGCAGAGAATCAGTCTTCATGTCATAGCAGAGAATCATGCTTCACGTCACCCAACACTGGAACAGTCCATTGTCAGATATTTAGGCCCAGGCACCCAGGCAGAGGAGAGAGGTCCCATAGCAGAGAATCTGGCTTCATGTCAGCAGAGAATCAGTCTTCATGCCATAGCAGAGAATCAGGCTTCACGTCACCCACCACTGGAACAGTCCATTGTCAGATATTTAGGCCTAGGCACCCAGACAGAGGAGAGAGGTCCTATAACAGAGATTCAGGCTTCATGTCAGCAGAGAATCAGTCTTCATGTCATAGCAGAGAATCATGCTTCACTTCACCCACCACTGGAACAGTCCATTGTCAGATATTTAGGCCCAGGCACCCAGGCAGAGGAGAGAGGTCCCATAGCAGAGAATCTGGCTTCATGTCAGCAGAGAATCAGTCTTCATGTCATAGCAGAGAATCAGGCTTCACGTCATCCACCACTGGAACAGTCCATTGTCAGATATTTAGGCCTAGGCACACAGACAGAGGAGAGAGGTCCCATAACAGAGATTCAGGCTTCATGTCAGCAGAGAATCAGTCTTCATGTCATAGCAGAGAATCATGCTTCACGTCACCCAACATTGGAACAGTCCATTGTCATATAATTTAGGCCCCGGCACCCAGACAGAGGAGAGAGGTCCCATAACATAGAATCTGGCTTCATGTCAGCAGAGAATCAGTCTTCATGTCATAGCAGAGAATCAGACTTCACGTCACCCACCACTGGAACAGTCCATTGTCAGATATTTAGGCCCAGGCACCCAGGCAGAGGAGAGAGGTCCCATAGCAGAAAATCTGGCTTCATGTCAGCAGAGAATCAGTCTTCATGTCATAGCAGAGAATCAGGCTTCACGTCACCCACCACTGGAACAGTCCATTGTCAGATATTTAGGCCCAGGCACCCAGGCAGAGGAGAGAGGTCCCATAGCAGAGAATCTGGCTTCATGTCAGCAGAGAATCAGTCTTTATGTCATAGCAGAGAATCATGCTTCACGTCACCCACCACTGGAACAGTCCATTGTCAGATATTTAGGCCCAGGCACCCAGGCAGAGGAGAGAGGTCCCATAGCAGAGAATCTGGCTTCATGTTAGCAGAGAATCAGTCTTCATGTCATAGCAGAGAATCATGCTTTACGTCACCCACCACTGGAACAGTCCATTGTCAGATATTTAGGCCCAGGCAGAGGAGAGAGGTCCCATAGCAGAGAATCTGGCTTCATGTCAGCAGAGAATCAGTCTTCATGTCATAGCAGAGAATCAGGCTTCACGTCACCCACCACTGGAACAGTCCATTGTCAGATATTTAGGCCCATGCACCCAGGCAGAGGAGAGAGGTCCCATAACAGAGATTCAGGCTTCATGTCAGCAGAGATTCAGCCTTCATGTCATAGCAGAGTATCATGCTTCACGTCACCCAACATTGGAACAGTCCATTGTCATATAATTTAGGCCCCGGCACCCAGACAGAGGAGAGAGGTCCCATAACATAGTATCTGGCTTCATGTCAGCAGAGAATCAGTCTTCATGTCATAGCAGAGAATAATGCTTCACGTCACCCACCACTGGAACAGTCCATTGTCAGATATTTAGGCCTAGGCACCCAGGCAGAGGAGAGAGGTCCCATAGCAGAGAATCTGGCTTCATTTCAGCAGAGAATCAGTCTTCATGTCATAGCAGAGAATCATGCTTCACGTCACCCACCACTGGAACAGTCCATTGTCAGATATTTAGGCCCCGGCACCCAGGCAGAGGAGAGAGGTCCTATAACAGAGATTCAGGCTTCATGTCATAGCAGAGAATCATGCTTCACGTCACCCAATACTGGAACAGTCCATTGTCAGATATTTAGGCCCCGGCACCCAGGCAGAGGAGAGAGGTCCCATAACAGAGATTCAGGCTTCATGTCAGCAGAGAATCAGTCTTCATGTCATAGCAGAGAATCAGGCTTCACGTCACACACCACTGGAACAGTCTATTGTCAGATATTTAGGCCCAGGCACCCAGGCAGAGGAGAGAGGTCCCATAGCAGAGAATCTGGCTTCATGTCAGCAGAGAATCAGTCTTCATGTCATAGCAGAGAATCATGCTTCACGTCACCCACCACTGGAACAGTCCATTGTCAGATATTTAGGCCCACGCACCCAGGCAGAGGAGAGAGGTCCCATAGCAGAGAATCTGGCTTCATGTCAGCAGAGAATCAGTCTTCATGCCATAGCAGAGAATCAGGCTTCACGTCACACACCACTGGAACAGTCCATTGTCAGATATTTAGGCCCAGGCACCCAGGCAGAGGAGAGAGGTCGCATAGAAGAGAATTTGGCTTCATGTCAGCAGAGAACCAGTCTTCATGTCATAGCAGAGAATCAGGCTTCACGTCACCCACCACTGGAACAGTCCATTGTCAGATATTTAGGCCCAGGCACCCAGGCAGAGGAGAGAGGTCCCATAGCAGAGAATCTGGCTTCATGTCAGCAGAGAATCAGTCTTCATGTCATAGCAGAGAATCATGCTTCACGTCACCCACCACTGGAACAGTCCATTGTCAGATATTTAGGCCCAGGCACCCAGGCAGAGGAGAGAGGTCCCATAGCAGAGAATCTGGCTTCATGTCAGCAGTTAATCAGTCTTCATGTCATAGCAGAGAATCAGGCTTCACGTCACCTACCACTGGAACAGTCCATTGTCAGATATTTAGGCCTAGGCACCCATACAGAGGAGAGAGGTCCTATAACAGAGATTCAGGCTTCATGTCAGCAGAGAATCAGTCTTCATGTCATAGCAGAGAATCATGCTTCACGTCACTCAACATTGGAACAGTCCTTTGTCATATAATTTAGGCCCCGGCACCCAGACAGAGGAGAGAGGTCCCATAACATAGTATCTGGCTTCATGTCAGCAGAGAATCAGTCTTCATGTCATAGCAGAGAATCATGCTTCACGTCACCCACAACTGGAACAGTCCATTGTCAGATATTTAGGCCCAGGCACCCAGGCAGAGGAGAGAGTTCCCATAGCAGAGAATCTGGCTTCATGTCAGCAGAGAATCAGTCTTCATGTCATAGCAGAGAATCATGCTTCACGTCATTCACCACTGGAACAGTCCATTGTCAGATATTTAGGCCCCGGCACCCAGGCAGAATAGAGAGGTCCCATAGCAGAGAATCTGGCTTCATGTCAGCAGAGAATCAGTCTTCATGTCATAGCAGAGAATCATGCTTCACGTCACCCACCACTGGAACAGTCCATTGTCAGATATTTAGGCCCAGGCACCCAGGCAGAGGAGAGAGGTCCCATAGCAGAGAATCAGTCTTCATGTCATAGCAGAGAATCATGCTTCACGTCACCCACCACTGGAACAGTCCATTGTCAGATATTCGGCACCCAGTCAGAGGAGAGAGGTCCCATAACAGAGATTCAGGCTTCATGTCAGCAGAGAATCAGTCTTCATGTCATAGCAGAGAATCATGCTTCACGTCACCCACCACTGGAACAGTCCATTGTCAGATATTTAGGCCCAGGCACCCAGGCAGAGGAGAGAGGTCCCATAGCCGAGAATCTGGCTTCATGTCAGCAGAGAATCAGTCTTCATGTCATAGCAGAGAATCAGGCTTCACGTCACCCACCACTGGAACAGTCCATTGTCAGATATTTAGGACCAGGCACCCAGGCAGAGGAGAGAGGTCCCATAGCCGAGAATCTGGCTTCATGTCAGCAGAGAATCAGTCTTCATGTCATAGCAGAGAATCAGGCTTCACGTCACCCACCACTGGAACAGTCCATTGTCAGATATTTAGGCCCAGGCACCCAGGCAGAGGAGAGAGGTCCCATAGCAGAGAATCTGGCTTCATGTCAGCAGAGAATCAGTCTTTATGTCATAGCAGAGAATCATGCTTCACGTCACCCACCACTGGAACAGTCTATTGTCAGATATTTAGTCCCAGGCACCCAGGAAGAGGAGAGAGGTCCCATAGCAGCG
Organism: Bufo bufo; assembly: GCF_905171765.1. NCBI lineage: Eukaryota > Metazoa > Chordata > Amphibia > Anura > Bufonidae > Bufo > Bufo bufo. Next base: position 63,963,715 of record NC_053394.1, read on the forward strand.
AATATGGCTTTATGTCAGCAGAGTTTCAGTCTTCATGTCATAGCAGAGAATCATGCTTCACGTCACCCACCACTGGAACAGTCCATTGTCAGATATTTAGGCTCCGGCACCCAGGCAGAGGAGAGAGGTCCCATAACAGAGATTCAGGCTTCATGTCAGCAGAGAATCAGTCTTCATGTGATAGCAGAGAATCATGCTTCACGTCACCCACCACTGGAACAGTCCATTGTCAGATATTTAGGCCCACACACCCAGGCAGAGGAGAGAGGTCCCATAGCAGAGAATCTGGCTTCATGTTAGCAGAGAATCAGTCTTCATGCCATAGCAGAGAATCAGGCTTCACGTCACACACCACTGGAACAGTCCATTGTCAGATATTTAGGCCCAGGCACCCTTGCAGAGGTGAGAGGTCCCATAGCAGAGAATCTGGCTTCATGTCAGCAGAGAATCAGTCTTCATGCCACAGCAGAGAATCATGCTTCACGTCACGCACCACTGGAACAGTCCATTGTCAGATATTTAGGCCCAGGCACCCAGGCAGAGGAGAGAGGTCCCATAGCAGAGAATCTGGCTTCATGTCAGCAGAGAATCAGTCTTCATGTCATAGCAGAGAATCAGGCTTCACGTCACCCACCACTGGAACAGTCCATTGTCAGATATTTAGGCCCAGGCACCCAGGCAGAGGAGAGAGGTCCCATAGCAGAGAATCTGGCTTCATGTCAGCAGAGAATCAGTCTTCATGTCATAGCAGAGAATCATGCTTCACGTCACCCACCACTGGAACAGTCCATTGTCAGATATTTAGGCCCCGGCACCCAGGCAGAGGAGAGAGGTCCCATAGCAGAGAATCTGGCTTCATGTCAGCAGAGAATCAGTCTTCATGTCATAGCAGAGAATCATGCTTCACGTCACCCACCACTGGAACAGTCCATTGTCAGATATTTAGGCCCAGGCACCCAGGCAGAGGAGAGAGGTCCCATAGCAGAGAATCTGGCTTCATGTCAGCAGAGAATCAGTCTTCATGTCATAGCAGAGAATCAGGCTTCACGTCACCTACCACTGGAACAGTCCATTGTCAGATATTTAGGCCTAGGCACCCAGACAGAGGAGAGAGGTCCTATAACAGAGATTCAGGCTTCATGTCAGCAGAGAATCAGTCTTCATGTCATAGCAGAGAATCATGCTTCACGTCACCCACCATTGGAACAGTCCATTGTCAGATATTTAGGCCCAGGCACCCAGGCAGAGGAGAGAGGTCCCATAGCAGAGAATCTGGCTTCATGTCAGCAGAGAATCAGTCTTCATGTCATAGCAGAGAATCATGCTTCACGTCACCCACCACTGGAACAGTCCATTGTCAGATATTTAGGCCCAGGCACCCAGGCAGAGGAGAGAGGTCCCATAGCAGAGAATCTGGCTTCATGTCAGCAGAGAATCAGTCTTCATGTCATAGCAGAGAATCATGCTTCACGTCACCCACCACTGGAACAGTCCATTGTCAGATATTTAGGCCCAGGCACCCAGGCAGAGGAGAGAGGTCCCATAGCAGAGAATCTGGCTTCATGTCAGCAGAGAATCAGTCTTCATGTCATAGCAGAGAATCATGCTTCACGTCACCCACCACTGGAACAGTCCATTGTCAGATATTTAGGCCCAGGCACCCAGGCAGAGGAGAGAGGTCCCATAGCAGAGATTCTGGCTTCATGTCAGCAGAGAATCAGTCTTCATGTCATAGCAGAGAATCATGCTTCACGTCACCCACCACTGGAACAGTCCATTGTCAGATATTAGGCCCAGGCACCCAGGCAGAGGAGAGAGGTCCCATAGCAGAGAATCAGGCTTCATGTCAGCAGAGAATCAGTCTTCATGTCATAGCAGAGAATCATGCTTCACGTCACCCACCACTGGAACAGTCCATTGTCAGATATTTAGGCCCAGGCACCCAGGCAGAGGAGAGAGGTCCCATAGCAGAGAATCTGGCTTCATGTCAGCAGAGAATCAGTCTTCATGTCATAGCAGAGAATCAGGCTTCACGTCACCCACCACTGGAACAGTCCATTGTCAGATATTTAGGCCCAGGCACCCAGGCAGAGGAGAGAGGTCCCATAGCAGAGAATCTGGCTTCATGTCAGCAGAGAATCAGTCTTCATGTCATAGCAGAGAATCAGGCTTCACGTCACCCACCACTGGAACAGTCCATTGTCAGATATTTAGGCCCAGGCACCCAGGCAGAGGAGAGAGGTCCCATAGCAGAGAATCTGGCTTCATGTCAGCAGAGAATCAGTCTTTATGTCATAGCAGAGAATCATGCTTCACGTCACCCACCACTGGAACAGTCTATTGTCAGATATTTAGGCCCAGGCACCCAGGAAGAGGAGAGAGGTCCCATAGCAGAGAATATGGCTTTATGTCAGCAGAGTTTCAGTCTTCATGTCATAGCAGAGAATCATGCTTCACGTCACCCACCACTGGAACAGTCCATTGTCAGATATTTAGGCTCCGGCACCCAGGCAGAGGAGAGAGGTCCCATAACAGAGATTCAGGCTTCATGTCAGCAGAGAATCAGTCTTCATGTCATAGCAGAGAATCATGCTTCACGTCACCCACCACTGGAACAGTCCATTGTCAGATATTTAGGCCCACGCACCCAGGCAGAGGAGAGAGGTCCCATAGCAGAGAATCTGGCTTCATGTCAGCAGAGAATCAGTCTTCATGCCATAGCAGAGAATCAGGCTTCACGTCACACACCACTGGAACAGTCCATTGTCAGATATTTAGGCCCAGGCACCCAGGCAGAGGAGAGAGGTCCCATAGCAGAGAATCTGGCTTCATGTCAGCAGAGAATCAGTCTTCATGTCATAGCAGAGAATCATGCTTCACGTCACTCACCACTGGAACAGTCCATTGTCAGATATTTAGACCCCGGCACCCAGGCAGAGGAGAGAGGTCCCATAGCAGAGAATCTGGCTTCATGTCAGCAGAGAATCAGTCTTCATGCCACAGCAGAGAATCAGGCTTCACGTCACCCACCACTGGAACAGTCCATTGTCAGATATTTAGGCCCAGGCACCCAGGCAGAGGAGAGAGGTCCCATAGCAGAGAATCTGGCTTCATGTCAGCAGAGAATCAGTCTTCATGTCATAGCAGAGAATCAGGCTTCACGTCACCCACCACTGGAACAGTCCATTGTCAGATATTTAGGCCCAGGCACCCAGGCAGAGGAGAGAGGTCCCATAGCAGAGAATCTGGCTTCATGTCAGCAGAGAATCAGTCTTCATGTCATAGCAGAGAATCATGCTTCACGTCACCCACCACTGGAACAGTCCATTGTCAGATATTTAGGCCCAGGCACCCAGGCAGAGGAGAGAGGTCCCATAGCAGAGAATCTGGCTTCATGTCAGCAGAGAATCAGTCTTCATGCCATAGCAGAGAATCAGGCTTCACGTCACCCACCACTGGAACAGTCCATTGTCAGATATTTAGGCCCAGGCACCCAGGCAGAGGAGAGAGGTCCCATAGCAGAGAATCTGGCTTCATGTCAGCAGAGAATCAGTCTTCATGTCATAGCAGAGAATCATGCTTCACGTCACCCACCACTGGAACAGTCCATTGTCAGATATTTAGGCCCAGGCACCCAGGCAGAGGAGAGAGGTCCCATAGCAGAGAATCTGGCTTCATGTCAGCAGAGAATCAGTCTTCATGCCATAGCAGAGAATCAGGCTTCACGTCACCCACCACTGGAACAGTCCATTGTCAGATATTTAGGCCCAGGCACCCAGGCAGAGGAGAGAGGTCCCATAGCAGAGAATTTGGCTTCATGTCAGCAGAGAATCAGTCTTCATGTCATAGCAGAGAATCAGGCTTCACGTCACCCACCACTGGAACAGTCCATTGTCAGATATTTAGGCCCAGGCACCCAGGCAGAGGAGAGAGGTCCCATAGCAGAGAATCTGGCTTCATGTCAGCAGAGAATCAGTCTTCATGTCATAGCAGAGAATCATGCTTCACGTCACCCACCACTGGAACAGTCCATTGTCAGATATTTAGGCCCAGGCACCCAGGCAGAGGAGAGAGGTCCCATAGCAGAGAATCTGGCTTCATGTCAGCAGAGAATCAGTCTTCATGTCATAGCAGAGAATCAGGCTTCACGTCACCCACCACTGGAACAGTCCATTGTCAGATATTTAGGCCCCGGCACCCAGGCAGAGGAGAGAGGTCCCATAACAGAGATTCAGGCTTCATGTCAGCAGAGAATCAGTCTTCATGTCATAGCAGAGAATCATGCTTCACGTCACCCACCACTGGAACAGTCCATTGTCAGATATTTAGGCCCAGGCACCCAGGCAGAGGAGAGAGGTCCCATAGCAGAGAATCTGGCTTCATGTCAGCAGAGAATCAGTCTTTATGTCATAGCAGAGAATCATGCTTCACGTCACCCACCACTGGAACAGTCTATTGTCAGATATTTAGGCCCAGGCACCCAGGAAGAGGAGAGAGGTCCCATAGCAGAGAATATGGCTTTATGTCAGCAGAGTTTCAGTCTTCATGTCATAGCAGAGAATCATGCTTCACGTCACCCACCACTGGAACAGTCCATTGTCAGATATTTATGCTCCGGCACCCAGGCAGAGGAGAGAGGTCCCATAACAGAGATTCAGGCTTCATGTCAGCAGAGAATCAGTCTTCATGTCATAGCAGAGAATCATGCTTCACGTCACCCACCACTGGAACAGTCCATTGTCAGATATTTAGGCCCACGCACCCAGGCAGAGGAGAGAGGTCCCATAGCAGAGAATCTGGCTTCATGTCAGCAGAGAATCAGTCTTCATGCCATAGCAGAGAATCAGGCTTCACGTCACACACCACTGGAACAGTCCATTGTCAGATATTTAGGCCCAGGCACCCAGGCAGAGGTGAGAGGTCCCATAGCAGAGAATCTGGCTTCATGTCAGCAGAGAATCAGTCTTCATGTCATAGCAGAGAATCATGCTTCACGTCACGCACCACTGGAACAGTCCATTGTCAGATATTTAGGCCCACGCACCCAGGCAGAGGAGAGAGGTCCCATAGCAGAGAATCTGGCTTCATGTCAGCAGAGAATCAGTCTTCATGCCACAGCAGAGAATCAGGCTTCACGTCACCCACCACTGGAACAGTCCATTGTCAGATATTTAGGCCCAGGCACCCAGGCAGAGGAGAGAGGTCCCATAGCAGAGAATCTGGCTTCATGTCAGCAGAGAATCAGTCTTCATGTCATAGCAGAGAATCAGGCTTCACGTCACCCACCACTGGAACAGTCCATTGTCAGAAATTTAGGCCCAGGCACCCAGGCAGAGGAGAGAGGTCCAATAGCAGAGAATCTGGCTTTATGTCAGCAGAGAATCAGTCTTCATGTCATAGCAGAGAATCATGCTTCACGTCACCCACCACTGGAACAGTCCATTGTCAGATATTTAGGCCCAGGCACCCAGGCAGAGGAGAGAGGTCCCATAGCAGAGAATCTGGCTTCATGTCAGCAGAGAATCAGTCTTCATGTCAAAGCAGAGAATCAGGCTTCACGTCACCCACCACTGGAACAGTCCATTGTCAGATATTTAGGCCCCGGCACCCAGGCAGAGGAGAGAGGTCCCATAACAGAGATTCAGGCTTCATGTCAGCAGAGAATCAGTCTTCATGTCATAGCAGAGAATCATGCTTCACGTCACCCAACATTGGAACAGTCCATTGTCATATAATTTAGGCCCCGGCACCCAGACAGAGGAGAGAGGTCCTATAACATAGTATCTGGCTTCATGTCAGCAGAGAATCAGTCTTCATATCATAGCAGAGAATCAGGCTTCATGTCACCCACCACTGGAACAGTCCATTGTCAGATATTTAGGCCCAGGCACCCAGGCAGAGGAGAGAGGTCCCATAGCAGAGAATCTGGCTTCATGTCAGCAGAGAATCAGTCTTCATGTCATAGCAGAGAATCAGGCTTCACGTCACCCAGCACTGGAACAGTCCATTGTCAGATATTTAGGCCCAGGCACCCAGGAAGAGGAGAGAGGTCCCATAGCAGAGAATATGGCTTCATGTCAGCAGAGAATCAGTCTTCATGTCATAGCAGAGAATCATGCTTCACGTCACCCACAACTAGAACAGTCCATTGTCAGATATTTAGGCCCAGGCACCCAGGCAGAGGAGAGAGGTCCCATAATAGAGATTCAGGCTTCATGTCAGCAGAGAATCAGTCTTCATGTCATAGCAGAGAATCATGCTTCACGTCACCCACCACTGGAAAAGTCCATTGTCAGATATTTAGGCCCAGGCACCCAGGCAGAGGAGAGAGGTCCCATAGCAGAGAATCTGGCTTCATGTCAGCAGAGAATCAGTCTCCATGTCATAGCAGAGAATCATGCTTCACGTCACCCACCACTGGAAAAGTCCATTGTCAGATATTTAGGCCCAGGCAACCAGGCAGAGGAGAGAGGTCCCATAGCAGAGAATCTGGCTTCATGTCAGCAGAGAATCAGTCTCCATGTCATAGCA